>NC_135766.1:2445557-2487578 GCF_052425735.1 Oculina patagonica | reverse complement strand
TGTGTCCAGCAGTAGCAATGAAATATATATATGATAATGCAAATGCGGCCTTACACTACTGAAGACCTGAAAAAAAATTTTCAGGCTCTGAGCGGGAGTCGAACCCACGACCTTTGCGTTGCCAGTGCAATGCTCTACCACTGAGCTATCAAAGCCACATGAGAGCGGTCGTATATGGGTAATCCCTTTATGGTGGACATGATACTCGGCCCAAGTATATGTGAAATAAATGAATGTGTGTCCAGCAGTAGCAATGAAATATATATATGATAATGCAAATGCGGCCTTACACTACTGAAGACCTGAAAAAAAATTTTCAGGCTCTGAGCGGGAGTCGAACCCACGACCTTTGCGTTGCCAGTGCAATGCTCTACCACTGAGCTATCAAAGCCACATGAGAGCGGTCGTATATGGGTTATCCCTTTATGGTGGACATGATACTCGGCCCAAGTATATGTGAAATAAATGAATGTGTGTCCAGCAGTAGCAATGGAATATATATATGATAATGCAAATGCGGCCTTACACTACTGAAGACCTGAAAAAAAATTTTCAGGCTCTGAGCGGGAGTGCGGCCTTACACTACTGAAGACCTGAAAAAAAATTTTCAAACTCCCGCTCAGAGCCTGAAAATTTTTTTTTCAGGTCTTCAGTAGTGTAAGGCCGCATTTGCATTATCATATATATATTTCATTGCTACTGCTGGACACACATTCATTTATTTCACATATACTTGGGCCGAGTATCATGTCCACCATAAAGGGATTACCCATATACGACCGCTCTCATGTGGCTTTGATAGCTCAGTGGTAGAGCATTGCACTGGCAACGCAAAGGTCGTGGGTTCGACTCGCGCTCAGAGCCTGAAAATTTTTTTCAGGTCTTCAGTAGTGTAAGGCCGCATTTGCATTATCATATATATATTTCATTGCTACTGCTGGACACACATTCATTTATTTCACATATACTTGGGCCGAGTATCATGTCCACCATAAAGGGATTACCCATATACGACCGCTCTCATATGGCTTTGATAGCTCAGTGGTAGAGCATTGCACTGGCAACGCAAAGGTCGTGGGTTCGACTCCCGCTCAGAGCCTGAAAATTTTTTTTCAGGTCTTCAGTAGTGTAAGGCCGCATTTGCATTATCATATATATATTTCATTGCTACTGCTGGACACACATTCATTTATTTCACATATACTTGGGCCGAGTATCATGTCCACCATAAAAGGATTACCCATATACGACCGCTCTCATGTGGCTTTGATAGCTCAGTGGTAGAGCATTGCACTGGCAACGCAAAGGTCGTGGGTTCGACTCCCGCTCAGAGCCTGAAAATTTTTTTTCAGGTCTTTAGTAGTGTAAGGCCGCATTTGCATTATCATATATATATTTCATTGCTACTGCTGGACACACATTCATTTATTTCACATACACTTGGGCCGAGTATCATATCCACCATAAAGGGATTACCCATATACGACCGCTCTCATGTGGCTTTGATAGCTCAGTGGTAGAGCATTGCACTGGCAACGCAAAGGTCGTGGGTTCGACTCCCGCTCAGAGCCTGAAAAAAAAATTGCAGGTCTTCAGTAGTGTAAGGCCGCATTTGCATTATCATATATATATTAAACTCGTTTAAAAGCTACTTAAAGTAGCTAACATGGTATAGAAAAGCGAGAGATTATTTCAAGTAAATATTAGCAAAATTTGGCTTTATGTGTAGGCTGCTCAAATATAGGTTAGGTTAAGTAAGTTGGTGTAAACGGGATATTATAAGCTCTTACAGCATTATTGCATATACTGGAACAATGTGTGCAGCTATCAATAATTTGATAACTGTTATTTGACATTATATTCATTTTTGTGCATTTATTAATCCGACAATCATTATACACGTAAGGTTGATTTTTTAAAAAGCTACTTAAAGTAGCAAAACATGGTATAAAAAGTGGGAGAATCTTTCTTTGGTTCAGCTTAAGTTAGTTGGTGTAACGGGATATTACAAGCTCTAATATTATAGGTGATACTGGAAACTTAGTGTGCAGCTATCAATAAACAAGTTATCCAGTACATTGGTTGTTTGTCGTGTGTTGTACTTTGTTATGTAAATAGATCATTGGGCAAAAAACTCGTCGAACGGCGAATAAATTATTTTAACTCCTTTAAGGCGTAAGTCAGTGCATGAAGTGCATGGGATCAGAGGGATTGTGACATTCTCGATTTGTCAAAATCAGGCCAAACGTTGCGGAAAATGGTCCTCTAAGAAACCTAACCCTATGTCGAATCGAGATCCCTTTGTTTAAGGTCGCCATTAGTCTACCGGCATACATGGAGATTGTTTTATAGGGTTTCAGTTTTTAAAAGACCGTAGGGCGGGGGTAGCTCCATTCGTAAGTTCTGACGATAAT
Source organism: Oculina patagonica (assembly GCF_052425735.1). Taxonomy (NCBI): domain Eukaryota; kingdom Metazoa; phylum Cnidaria; class Anthozoa; order Scleractinia; family Oculinidae; genus Oculina; species Oculina patagonica. Next base: position 2,485,164 of record NC_135766.1, on the reverse strand, counting down.
TTTGATAGGGTCCCTGATTTTACCCGGGTGTTTTTTACCGTCAAGATTATACGTAATATAAGAAGTATTCACGCAAAATGTAGGAGCCTTTTGCTCTCAACTGACATGTTTCTTGTTGTGTTTTCTTTACTACTTCTCGGCCAATTGTTAACAGTTCCTTTGAATGTGATGTTGGGTTGTAATTTTTAAAGATAGACCTTTAAAGGAGCGTTGTCATTAAGGTTTAAGTATTGTTTTTTTATGTTGTACAAAACAACTTTTCAAATGACGGGAATACTGAATTAAAGTTTTCTAAGGTAGAAAAAAACATTAGAAAACAAAAATGGCAGTTTTTTTTTGCAGGAACTTCGTCTGTAACGCAGCCCCTCCAAATGGTCACGCAGTTGCAACCAGATCTGTCCCAGTCACAGACTACTAACAGACCCTTTATTTAAGTGAAATCCATCAACGTCAAAGCTTGTCAGCAATTTCACACAAATTACCCACTTGGATTTTCTTCGATTTCCGTTTATTGGTGATGTCCGACAATTTCTCGTGTCTCACTTAAAGTGACTTGTGTTGCGCTACAAGTTTATGTCATTTTCACGGTCTGTACTCTCATCGACTGTAACTCTCGACCAACGAGCACGTGGGAAAATCGAATATTATGATTTACCATTTTTTTCGGTCGTGAATGTGAACTCTGATGGATGTTTCGCTTGATATTCCACGCCGCCGAGATATTTCTCATTGACGTGCAGAAAATGCAAAAAATATCTCGGTGGCGTGAAACATCAGGCGCAAAATCCGCCTCCGTTCGCATTCTACACGCCTACATGCATTAATATAAAAAAACTCCCGAAAAAAACATAGTATTGGATTACGTCTTTCTTAGCAATGGCTTGATTGACAAATGATTGTCACCGTTTCCTGATACTGCTATGTCTTCAAAGAAAAGCACCGGCTCCCCCCCCCCCCCCCCTCCGCCTGATCATCCCAAAAGGCGGAGGTTTCAAGATCAGCCGATAGTGTTTCTGTAGAAGTACCTCCGTTCAGTTCTGTCTGCACTCTATCTCCAGTACTGATCTTGTCAAAGACTCTGCGTAATAGTAATGGGAAGAGTTACCAGTGCCAAGGGATTGGAAGGCCAGTGCATACACCAGTGTGCCACGAGCACGCGTGCGACTATGCGTACATGAACCCTATGATCCTTATTTGATCCGCGCCCGAGTTTTTGCACCGAGAAAAATACATAGGAATTTCGCCCGGACTTTGAACTGATTCTAAGAAATCATGCAAATGTACGTAGGGTTGTATGCTCATAAAGGACGAATATTTTGGATCTATTTTGATACATCATAGTAGGTGTGGTGAAGCAACTAAAAATACCCTTACTTCCCCTGGATGGATGCTTGTCTATCACAGGTAAACCCCATCATTAGAGAGATTAGAGAGATTAAGCATGACGTTTATTTTTCCCGCGAACGCCAAAAAATTAACTTCTGCCATCTGCCGTTTGGCGTTTGTACACGGAAATGAGTAGTTTTGTGTTTGTCGTGAATGTAGGATTTTTTCCTTATTTTTATGAGTGATTAATTTTAGAATTTAATAAAAAGGTAACAAAATGAAAGGGAAGCTCGCGTTTGCCGTTTGCCGTATAACGTCATGCTTAACCTCTCTATTAAGCATGGCGTTATACGGCAAACGGCAAATGCGAGCTTGCCTTTCATTTTGTTACCTTTTCATGGAATTCTAAAATAAATCCCTCATAAAAATAAAGGGAAAATTCCACATTCACGACAAACACAAAACTACAAATTTCCGCGTATGAACGCCAAACGGCAGACGGCAGAAGTTTAATTTTTGCCGTTTGCGGGAAAAATAAGCGTCATGCTTAACCTCTCTATTGTTTCTTCAGGTAGACGTAACAGTTCTAATTGCGTTCTTAAACCACCTTCCTTCAAAAGGGCGTCGGTGGGGAGTTAAACCATTCGTATTCCCCTACTGGTATATTCTTTGGATAATCTCCCTCTGAGAAGTGTCATCATCTTTGCAGATTTTTTGTGTAAAGAAAGGAAGTACGGATTCGTTCCTTCATCTCCTTCAATTTTCTCGTGTGTGTCCTCTCCCGGAAGGCAATTGAAACGTGACTATGGTCATGCACGCAATGACAATTCCTGGTCGAATCGCTTGACTGTTGGCAACATGGTTTGACTTTAGAAAAATATTTCCCTGTTATAAATCAATCTAATAGAAACCAGAATTGGCTGACAATGTGTAATGCGCTTGGCCAATAATTCGAAACTCACGGCAGAGCAAGCTGAAATTAAAACTTAAAAAAGCAAGGGGCCACCAACGATAATGTTGCTAACGAAGGATCTACTAAGAGATCTAATCTGCCAAAAAAATGAAAGCACATTACAATCAATACAGCAAGGCTAATACTACGTATTAAAGTAGCCTTTGCGAGTCACCAACACGACTAGAACTGATAAACTTTATGACACACTAACACGTGTGGTTCCATTCTGCTCCCTCAGTTCTTGTCTCTCAAAGTCATCATAAACATCATAAACTTTGTAAACATCATAAACATCACAAACTACATAAACAATACATTATAAACATCATTAGTCGACTTTTTTACGAAGTATCAGCCTTGCTGTATTGTTTGTTAAGCTGAAATTGGCGAGTTTATAACGATCGATCACAATGTGTTGGAGCGGGCAAATCGACAACACTTTTCTCGGCGGGGGACGTATCACGCATTTCGTAAACGGTCGATAACAATTTAGCGGTACTTATAAGCATAAGTACACTAGAGGATCACGTTTCAAGTGCATTGACTTATGTCTTAAATTTTTTTGTTAAAAAATCTGCCGCCCGGCCTACCACTTTTCCCCATTGATTGATTACGTAACAATTCAACAAACAAACAAACAATGTACTGTTGAAAGCTGCGAACTAAGTTTCCGGTAACATCTACAATGCTAAAGTCTGCATTCGAGCCTAGTGGCCCATCAGGGAGCTTATCCGGGTTTTTCGTAGGAGTACTTCTGCCGTGGATGGGATGCTAGTCTGTCGTGGGGTTAAACTCGCTGGTACCTATTTGTTCACCTCGGTGGAGGGAGACACCATCAAAGTAATGTATCTTGAGCACAACGCAGTATCCCTACAAGGCCTCGCACACTGTCTTCTCTAGCCGGCGTAAACGTCACCGCGCCTCCCTTTCACAACAATGTCATGGACATAGCTGCACAATCAGTATCTCTTAAAATGTTGTCAAGGATTACAATATCCCTTTCACACCAAATAACTTACGCTAATCCATGCTTTGTTAAAACATTTTTAGAGTCAACAATTAGCTACTTTAAGTTGCTTTAAAGCAAGTTTAACCTTAGGTGTAAAAGGATTGCCAGATTGATAAATGCACGAAAATGAATATAATGTCAAGTTACAGTGTAACACTGTCACCACCCTATAAGTTCTATCTATGAATAATTTTGACATTTTTCTCTGGCATTGCAAAACGACTATGTATAAACCAAAAAAAGCAGATGTTGATAGACTACACTATGGCTCTTTGATTTGCCGAAACCTTTGAGAAACTAACAGCAAGATGGCAAAAGGCTGTCAATAGTAAATAAAAACATTCAGGAATGGCAACAAATTTCGCTACATTACAATGTACTACAATCAAACTAAATTTCAGAAGTCGAACCTGAAAAACACAATTGACGCAGTCCTCAAAACTTATTCACAACTTAGTGGTCTATATCTACATCGCAAGGACAAGGGGATTCCTTTAATAGTAACAGAAATACCCCGGCAAAAGAAGTAAAATAGGAATCCCTAGCGAAAACGTCGTACGTGCGGTTTCTGACATTAGCAAACTGCAGACTGGAGACTGACTATAAACTAAAACAGTATATCGTGTTACCATTACCATTATTGAGAGTTGACTGTAAGCAGGCTAACTGGAGTGCTACTCAGGCTAACCGGAGTCGGGCTCGGCAAGTCTGCAGTCTGCATTTGCCAGATTGCCTGGTATGTCTTCGCTTTAAAGGCGTAGCTCAGGATCTATTTTTTTTATTCTTTCTTTATTTCATGGTGGCTGGTACAGGTTTAATATCAAACCACTTTTACGTACTTCTACTTTCTTTTGAAATTCTTAGCTTCTAAACTACCTTAGTTTAAAACCTACGCTGGTAAAGCCCATGCAAATGTACAGCGACAATATAAACTAAAGCAACTGTAAAACTAACCTGTTACTTAAGCGCCATGTTAGGAAAAGGACTAACAATTAAACGAAATCAAAGGGGAAGAAAGAGCTTTCCGTTCTGTCGGCTCCTTTCGCTCGCCGATCGCAACTTCAAGTTTTAATACGCTTCAACAAACACACACGTCCGGCAGTCTACAACTTCAGTATAGAGCCGCGCGGGACTTCGATGTCTGTCTTTAAACCAAAACTTAAGCGACCACTACTGAACATGAGGAACTATAACGGTAATCGCAAATAACGCAAAAAATAATTTATCAAAACAGAGAGAATACTTGTAACCAAAATTGTCATTAACAGGAAAATACGCGCAGGCCAAGGCTGTTTTCAAAAGAGCTTATTTCCTTGGGTTGGTTAAAGGATCACGAAAAAAAAAAACAGTAATTAAACAAACACATTTTCAGTGCAGAGCTCAACTAATTAGAAAAAGCCAAAACAAACAGGTTTATTTTTTTGACAATAACTAAAAAACCGCTCCGCTAAAGTAAAACTGTTAACATGTAAAACCAAACAGGCAGTTTTTGTGGTCTATTCTATTTCCTCAGTTTTCATTCGTTTACCTTACGTACCCTGTCATTAATACACTCAAGAAAACAAATAAAAGGTATTTATATCTTGTTTTGATTAACAAGACAACCAAAAGTGCAGGCCGTTAAATATTAACCGGTCTCATCTTCATTTCAGCTCTTTTAAGTGAGATATGATTTCGCTTCCAATGCCGCCAATTAACACTTGTAACATCAATGTATTCTCCCTGACGATAGATACCATTCAGGTTGCTGTCGTAACAGTCGTTGTACCACCAGCCTCCTTTATAATCCACAGCACAGCTACTGCCGGACCTCTTGTCGTTATCTTGATCTTTTGTGGAGAATGGGAGACCATTATGAAAAGCCAGCGAATCTCCAGCGGTTCCTAAACCAAATTAAGAACAAAAACCTAAATGACAAGTATCATTTCATTTGGAAATGCAGCAAGAAGTGTCAGAAAAAAAAAAAAAAAAAACTAATAGCCATGATAGACAGAGGAAAATAAGTGGCCCAGAACTTAAATGAAACGTTACTGAACATTTTTTTTTCCTTGAAGAACTTATACAAATTAACCTACTGTCTTAAAGGGTAGTAAGCCAAAAAAAGGGAGAAACCAAAACGACACTTAATACTTTTTCACTCCGTAAATGTAGTAAGAGGTGTCAGAAAAAAAATAAAGCCATAACAGACAGAAAAGGACGATGTAACTCATAATTTATAGATTACGTTAACTGTTTTTGCTTGTAGCCGTTGTACAAATTAACCTTCGGCTTATTTTCTTAAACGGCTGTAAATTGTTGACTATAATGATAAACTGCCTCTTCACCAATACTGGGTAAAGGATGTTTTTTCCTCGCCAGAAATCAAATTTTCCAAAACGTTGGGGTCATGGGAAATTAAAGACACCAAGAAGCGTATTAAACGGATACTGACCTGAGTAGCTTCCCATGTTCAGCTGGTACCGACTCCCTTCACTCGCAACCCGAAACAAATCGTACTCGGCATAAGCAGTGTTTCCTGCAAAGTCTTCCAGATCAACACGTAGCTTGTATTGTCCACTGCTGGTCAGACGGTGAATCTTTTCTAGCCCTAGCCAAAATTCACCAGTTAGATTACCGAAACCTCGTTTGTAGTCAGCCCAGCCACGGTAAAAATCGACTGATCCGTCTTGTCTCTTTTGGAAAACTGTCCATCCCCCACCGGCTGTTGTTTGGTCGCAGAATACATCAAAGGGACCTGAACCATCAGGGTTGATTCGATAAACACCACTGTTTTGTATTCCAGATTTTTTCAGCTCAGTGCAGTCCTTCTTTGTACCTGTATAACCGTAGCAATTTCACTACAGTGAGGTAAAACAAAACGTAGGCGATACCAACGGCAGTGTAAAAAACACTGACATAGATACTGCTTTGCAAAAATGAAGAACGTCGATTTAACGATGAAGTCGAAGATATCCATTTTACTCGAAACGAAGCTTTAGAGCGCAAACGGGTCACTACTTTTACGTTAGGGGAACATCGTCTACTTCTTATACTTCTCGAGAAGTTTCAAAACAATAAGTTTCTAAGAAAAACATCCTGGATTCGGAGAGATCAGGATTATGGCAAATCCGTACGCGCATTTATGGTGTAGAAAAATTAAAGTAAATATTTTCTAATGATAGACAAATTAAAGGGAATACACTTAATAAAAGGCCTCAAGGCAATTGGATATTTTCCTCGTTTGTTTTGGACAATCGATAACGGAAAGCACAATGTTTAAAAAGAAAAAAGAAAGGGTTTTGTTACGGAAAGTAACTTGAGTAACTTCCTCGATTTTCATAAGGAACTAGACAAAAAGAGCTTGATGGACACGAAGGAATTGAAATGGAATTGAAATGGAATTGAATTGAAATGGAATCCCCTAACACTGAATTGAAATGGAATCACACTTGAATTGAAATAGAATCCCCTAATGGACTTGAAATGGAATTGAAATGGACACGAAGGAATTGTTACATAATATCAAAACTTTTTAGTTTTTTTGTTTAACCATACAGTGTAAGTTTTCTTATTTCTTTGCTTCGAATATTTATCTTAATTCACGGCCTATGTTATCTTTGCATGAGGTTTCAAGCCATTCGGTTTTTACACGTTCCGTAAGTAGCAGAGCAATTTCCTTGGGACATTTTCGTAGTGCGCTAGGACATAAGGACAGTGGCTGTTTAATTGAAATAGATCGTTCGACGTGTTTCTAGTTTTCGAATAAATAGAATGTATCAAGTAATCGGGTAAAGCCATTTATGTTCTGGTAAACTATAAGCTAAAGTATACCACCTGTCCTGCATTAATCACCTGCACATGTTTTGCCGTTTCCACTAAATCCATCTTTACACGAACAAGTATAAGAACCAACTGTATTCTGACAGTTAGCATTGACGTCACAGACAGAGCCAGAAGTGCTACACTCGTCCACATCTATCGGAAAACAAAAGGGACAACAATCAATATGCGATGAAAACGAGATGACTATAGTTTACCATAAGGTGCATGCACGATAACTGCGGACTGGAAACTTTGGTGTATATTTAATTAGTGTCAAATCAAAACAGAAGTCGGGTCATATGGTGCATTGTGTCTGTAATCATCTTATTACACACTTTAATGTGTTGTATCGCTGAATTTTTTCACAAGTCATCACGCAGTATTTTTCTTTGTTTAAATTGGATGAATTATTGAAGATTTGAGAAAATAAAGTTACCTATGCTTATATCTATCATCTGGAAAAATACACTTTTAATAGTTTACATGAGATACTCTTCATCCGCAACATACTGCCAAACCTACCGGTACAGGTTTTGCCATCTCCAGTAAATCCAGCTTTACAAGCACAAATATAAGATCCGACAGTATTCTGACAGTTAGCATTGACATCACAGACAGAGATTGAAGTGCTACACTCGTCCACATCTATTGGAGAAAAAATACTATTTGAAAATTGACTCGTTTGCCCGATAGTACATTTCAATCGATAGTGAGCAGTACATGCATGTTGCAACATGCAACATGTCTGTATGCATTGGCTTTCATTCGCTTGTTCAAGAAAACGTTCACGGCTTCTAGTCTAACAACTTCACCGTACACTTTGAAAACTGGAACAAGACTAAAATGATAACCGTATTCACTTGTTGAAGCAAAAGGTGAGAGCTTCTACAAACCGTAACACAGTAAGTAGAAAACGACCTTTTTGGTGCACAAGTTTGGTATCCTGAAGTCGCTTACTAACTTTGCTTTATGCCGATACGAAGTTTTGAAGAATTATGCACTAAGAAAAAACACTTCTCAAGTGTCCGTTGACGGTTTCATTGTGTCCGTTGTCCGTCTTAGAGAGGTGCCCGTCTTAAAGGAAGTCTAGTTACAGTAAATTGACTGAAAAACGGCAGCTAGGGAATATCACAAGGTGTCCGTCTTATGGAGGTGTCCGTCTTATAGGGAGTTGACTGAATTCTCAATTTGGGTTCAAAAAATACGTTTGGATGTTCTTTCTTGGACGTTATCCGCTCCATGGAAGTCGCAGGCTTTCTCGTGCTACGCCCTTAGAACACTCTAGAGATAATGTTAAGATTAAGCTTCACGTTCGTGTTTTTTGCGAAAGCAAAAAACAAAAACGATGAGTTTTGCCGTATGCCTTTTTGCCGTTAGCCGCTTATACGTCAGAGTGAGTAGTTTCTTATTTGGTGTGAATAAGTAAATTGTTTTCCATTTTTGTGATGGATTTATTTAATAATAAAAGAAAAGGTAAGCAGAACCATCAGCATTCTGACGTTTGCCATTTGCCGTTAGAACGCGGTGCTTAGTCTCGATAATGCCACACAATTCATTATTTATCCGCACTTCTTACGCACTAAACTGGGGTTATTGTTGTTATATATTTGAAAGTAATACTCCTTAAGGTAATTCCACCGAAATAGATCTGACAATATATAGATTTCCGCTCAAACTTTGCCTACTGGTTGTTCATCCTAAGAGAACTTTAGTTTTGAAATAAAAAAAACGGGGTCCCCGTATTCGTTTAGGGGCAGGAATACCTTGAATATACCCCATAATTCCTTACAATATCAGCAATTTTATCATCACGAGTACTGACTAAGTTCACTTTTTCATTTATTATTCATTTTTCTACAATAGAAATTTGTTCATATTCATTTTATAGAAAGAAGGTGATTTCTAGACTCAGAAGAGTAGAAAAAATGATAAGTCCTGGTACTCGTTTACGACAAAACGACGATTTATCTCTTTTGCGCGCCAAGCGGTATAAAAAAGCCGCCATCTTCTTAATGTGCGCGCGCTTACTACGCCTAAAATTATGCGCAGTACGGGATGCGCAATGTAATACAGATGAATTACCTTAAATGCATTTATTGAAATGATTTTTCTGTGTCAGTTACACGAATATGTGTTTTGATAGTTAGCTGAAATCCGATAAACATCAATAGAAAGAAGTGAAAAGTTATTAATGTTCCCAACCCATGAAGTCAAAACAAGACAACAAGTTCAGTGGGAGAAAAGGGGTAAGGGATGAAGTGCTCGAGTTGCCAATCAGAATCATCAATAGGAATCATGCAGGGTACATGTATCACAGGTTAGTTGGTTGGCAACGAGAGACTGGAATCCTCTCCTTCCTTTCAGAAAGCCCTAGTTCCCAAGAACCTGGGGTCCTAATCTCTAGGACCCTTGGGAACAAACACAACCACATGCCCTGGTTCCCAAGAACCTGGGGTCCTAATCTCTAGGACCCTTGGGAACGTTCCCAAGAACCTGGGGTCCTAATCTCTAGGACCCTTGGGAACAAACACAACCACATGCCCTGGTTCCCAAGAACCTGGGGTCCTAATCTCTAGGACCCTTGGGAACAATCACAACAACCAACAACAGCAACACTATAAGGGGAAAGCTGACCCTGTGAGGCTATGGGGCAAAAGGGCGAATGGTACAGAGCACTTCATCCCCTCCCGTGGTTTATTAACTATAAGGAAAGACAATGCTTAATAAAGATGGTCTAAAGCTATTGAAGAAGTTCAGAAGAGACAGTAATCGAACAACAGAATGGTCGAGTTAGTGTATGCCAGCTCGACACTAAAGCTAACGGTTACATGTATATCAATATCTCAAAAGCAGACACATTGCTCAAGTCCAACAGCTCTAAGCCTGAGTAAGCATACAAAATGGTAACAATATAAAAAACAATTCTGTAAGCAGGCATGCTGCTTAAGTCCATCAGCTCTAAACGTAAGTTAGCATACAAAATGGAAATAACAATAATTATAACAATGTCTATAAATACGGGCTTGCTTCCTTAGTCCATCAGCTATGGCTTACGTTTGTAAATAATAATAATAATAAAATAAACACCCTCAACATAGCCGGATATGTGCGTAGAACTAGAACATTGCCTACATTTTTACAATTACTAAGCTAAAAGAGAACCAAAGAGGGTTGGGTGGGTGGGGATTATTGTGAAAACTCTTCTAGGGAGCTCAGAGAATTTGAAGTAAAACTACTCAAGTCTAGATAAAACCGCATGGCCTTGATTGACATAATAGAAAAGGGGCGATGTGATTGGCCAGCCTGAATAGCGCATCACACTCTAGAAGTGAATTTGACCTTTGAATGTAACGCAAGAGTGATAGTCTTGCAGCATATTGCGTGACAGATCTGCATATTTGAATAGAGTGATCTTATGACTTCTCTGAACTCCTTTCATGGTTGTCACATTAACTTTAATTTATATTACATGTAAATTGGCATTTATATTACATATAAATTTGCTTTATGTCAAAACAACTAAAAAAGTTTCCTTATCCAGCACAGTTTTTGGGAACAAATTGACCGAACATTACATATCAAAACAAATTGTATCAACTTACCTGGTTTGGTGTCAATCTTTTCTTGCAACTCACTAAGCGTTTCATTGAGTTCGTTTATTTTCGAGCAGGCTGAAATATAATTGAAAGCAAAATCATTAAAAAAAACTTTCAAATATAGCTTACGCGTGTCTTTAAGAGACGTCGGACGGAAGGCCGACGATAAAAATTAATAACGTACGTGATCATCTGACGGAGCTTTTCGAAAACGGTCTCCAAAGTGGAGAAATTTGAAAACGCCGGCTAGCTGGTGCAGTGTGAACGGCGAAAAGGGAGCTTTCTGAAAACGCTGACGTCAAATAGCCATGTGTTCTCAGTCAAAAACAAAAAGGTTTAAGTAGCTTTACAATAGCTCTGCTCGTGCGTTGTAACTTTGAGTGCAATGTAGCGTATCGTTTTCAAATTTACCCAGATAAATATGGACGGAAAACATTTTATCCATTTGTTTTGGAGGCGAAAACTCCGGTTTGAAATTTATCCGGGGTCAGAGCGGACGGGGCCCTAGGAACTTGAACCATCACCTTCTGTTGCGATAGAATTAGTTTTCAGTTTATTTCTCGCGTTTATGATGGGATCATTATTCTATTCTCAAAGCATTCCTTCAGATACGAAGTATAAGTCACCTCAGAAAGCCTCTGTTACTGAAATTTATCGACCGGTTTTCGGAAAGCTATGAAGGTCCAATCTCGTCGTTGACTGAAATGCTCTTTTTTTTGTCCCGACCCACGATTATAACAACAAACATTTGAATTAATTGTATTTGAAAATGGTTTACAGACGGTTTGGCCTAAAGTTATCATATTTTTAGACTTAAGTTAAGGCTTTCGTGCTTCGTTGAACGCGATACCACTACAGAAATTCGACCAGCCAAATTGTACTCCTCATTCTACAACGTTTATTTCTTGCTCAAAACGCGTACCCAACAGAATAAAGAACAGCCAAGAATTATTTCTCGTTCTAAACGTGTAATGCGACACGGAATTTAAAACATTCAAAAGTCAGGTCTTACATGTAAGGCGGAGGTTTGTATACTTCTTACCATTACATTCTTCCAGTGCTTCCACACTTTCTATCAGTTCTGTCATGCCCTCTTCTAATAGCTGTACCCATTGTCTTAGCCGTTCACGTCTCTTAGCCAAGACGGGTTTGGATTCTTCCAACACAACGAACAGTAACAGACAACCCACAAGAGCAATCTTCATGGAAGTGGCCATTTCTGTTGAAAAAAAGGCAACCATAAATGTCGCTTTATCGAGGCAGTAAAACGCCGTTTTCTATCGGGCGACGAAAATACTTTTGTTTCATATATAAACGCAAACAGTTGTCTTAAACAATCGAGAAATCGTAAGGATGACACGTGAAATATCTTGCCAGGCATGTTTGTTAACGATAACACAAAGACCTGTTTAAGAGTGCCTCTTTAAACATTGCTCCTTGTTTAAAATGTGAAAGAAAAAAAATCATCTATCGCAATTTCATTGGAAATTTTCCGTGTTTGTTAATGATCATGACAAACCTAGAAATTATTGAAGGGAAATGTTTGTGCTCTTCCTTATCCGGTTGTGTCAAATAATTATTTAACTAATACAGCTGTCAATAATTTATTTTACCTTTCTTGCCGTTCTTTTCAGGTTCTTTAGCTTCACACTTGATCTTCGCAAAGGTCCTACTTCGTCGTCTCCGAGGTCGCGGTCGCCTTTACCCAAAGAAGCGCTGAACACCTCCTTTTATAGCACTTATCTCAACATGACACGCCTGGCTTCGGCTGTCAACAGTTTATTCAATTGATTTGAACGGAAGGAAATGATACGTAATCGATGCAAAGACTACTTGAAATTTCATGGTCAACTGATCTGTTTTTGTGTAAAACACAATGAATGGCTGTTCTAAGCAACTAAACATAACCAGATTGCAGGCGTTCTGCACGTATGACTATGTTTTCTTATCTCGTCAGTTCCTGTTCTTCTTTACTCAAAGAAGACACAGGGCACCTTTTATAATAGCTGTCTCAACATCACCACATCTGTTACTAAACGCTTGGCTTGCTCTGTCGTCAGCTAACGGAAGGAAATAGAACCGAAATACCTGTCGAGACTACTACTACTACTAGATTTGAAAGTCAATTAAATTATTTTCGCCCCAATAAAACATAATTAATTTAATAAGGCTCGTGATATAATTCCAACAAAAAACACCATGCCCTGTGCACTTACATTTTTTCACTCTCGTTTCCGATTCCTTTTCCCTTTATACTTCTTTAGTATTTTTAGGAGCAGAACTAAGACGGAACGGCGTTTTTTATAGCCTGCGGGTGTTGCAAACTCAATAGCGCGAGACGTACAGTCATCTTGCCGATTCTCGTCTCTCAGCCCAAATGGAATCACAGACGAGAAGGTTACTGACATTTAAAGGTACAAAGATGTTTTACAAGCGTGGAAATATGAACATGGTTTTTCAATTCCATCAACAAATACTACAATCTCCATTATAAAAATGAAATAAAATAATCAGCCATGCCTGATGGGAGGGTATCCTTCCTGTTACAGGAACCGGATAACGATGATATCCGAATCCTGTTTTTCAAGATATTCACATATTTATTAAAAGATATCCGGTTTCTGTTAGAAGAAATGAACACCTTATAATACTGATGTGTTCTAAAAGTGTTGTTACAGGGGAAGGTAAAATGTAATTACACAATAAATCTCACAAGACACGACTTGCTGTTGTTGTCACGAATATTTAGAGCTGTCCAATCCTTCGGATTTGCTAGAGAATTGCCTAAGCAGCTAAATAATGAGACAAATTTTAAATCAATGTATTCTTTTCTTCTTCTTGAGATTTCAAAGTCAATCAACATGTTTTTGTGCAAACCACAATGAATCGGCGTTCTAAGCCACTAAACACAAAACAAATGCTATTCTTTCTACTAACTCTGTTCTGCACCTATGATTTTGTTTTCTTATCTCGTCGTTACCGTTGGTCATAATAGCTAGATCAATTAATAACCTTAACGTTTGGCTTGCGCTTTTAACAGCTAATTCAAACGATTTAAACGGAAGGAAATGGTATCGAAAAACCTGTCAAGAGTACTTTAGATTTAAAAGTCAATAAATTTATTTTCGCACACTGTAAACCATAACAAAGTAAATAAGGGTCTCGAGGTAATTCGAACAAAAAACGGAAAATGCCATGCACTTTGCACTTATAATGTTGTTTTACACTCTCGTTTCCTATTCTCTTTCCCTGGTTCTTTATACTCCTTTAGTATTATCAAGAGTAGAAATTAGATGGAAGGGCGTTTTTTGTAGCCTGAGGGCGTTGCAATTACTCATTAGCCCGCTTCTCGTCTCTTATACCAAATGGGGTCACAGACGAGAACATTTCAAGATACATCCACGTACAAGCTTGGGAACATGAATATGGATTTTCAATTCCATCAACACATGCTCTACTTTCCATACACAATAGACAGTCATTGCTGACGGGTGGGTATCTTTCCTGTTACAGGAACCGAATAACGATGATATCCGAATCATGCTTTCAGGATATTCACAGATTTATTAAAAAATATCCGTTTCCTTTCAGAAGAAACGAACACCTTATTATACTGATGTGTTTTAAAAGTGTTGTTACAGAGGAAAGTAAAAATTCAATTGCACAATAAATCGCACAAGATATGACTTGCTGTTGTTCTCTCGAAATTTAAAGAGTTGCCCAAACCAAGTAAATGAGGAAAATAATTTTAAATCAATGTAGTCTTTCCTTCTTCTTGAAATTTCAAAGTCAATTGATCTGCGTTCGTACAAAACACAATGGATGGGCGTTCTAAGCAACTAAACACGACACAAATGCGTCGCTTTCTGCACGTATGACGGATGTCAGTCGTTTCGCATACACTGAAGTCGATTCGCCTTAACATATTTCTGTTGAATTTGAAGACTTCATCTGAAGCAAAGCGTATTTCGTATGAGGTTGCGCTAGGAGTAGCTTGTTGTTTTTGCCCTGCTGGTTAATGCTAATGTTGTTTACTCCTTTTGTGAAAATGGTTTAATTTATTGCCGTAAAGACAAAGCGAAAAAATCACACCTATCTTGCGCGAGGCAATAATTAACCTTCTTTGTCGAGAAACTCGCAAGTATAAGCAAAAGAAAAGTTCTAATAACGAAGTAAAAAAAAAATTACATGTAACTAAGGCAGGCCATTGATAAACTGGTATTGTTACGATTAAACAACTAAGTTTAAAAAGTTGTGAATAGACTCTTTCGGTCGCTTCTTATTTACACGCGCGAACGAAAATAAACGTACGCGTGGCACTAATTAGCTGTTACTGTCAAGAAAAACACAAGTACAAACAATAGAAAAGGTTCATAATAAGAAAACAGAGAAAATCAGAAGTACCTTGCGCGGGTCACTGTTTAACTGGTATTTCTAATAAAGTCACCCGTTAACCAACTAATTTTATTATTTTAAATAAACTATATATCTTCCGTCGCTCCGTATCCACGCGTGGTCAAAACTCAATTAGCAATCACGTGTGGGACGAAATAAAGTAAAATTGTGGTGTGTGACAAATTACAACTTAGTCTGCTATTAAACTTTATTTAGGCATTCCTCTGTTCTATCTTTCGGAACATAGTAAGCTTTGATGTAGGCGAATCGACTTTGGTGTGGGCGAAACAGCATCTCAGATCGTGTAGGCGAATCAACTTTTCTGTGGGCAAATCGACCTGTAGGCGAAACGACCGGTTTCCCGTACGACTAACCTCGACGTTACCGTTGGTTTATTCTCTTCTTTACTCGAAGAAGACACGATATTTCTCCTTTTTTAATATGTATCTCGACATAACCAAATTTATTATTGCGGTTTTCAGTGAAATGCGAACTCTAAGATTCGAAATCCAACTAACGATTGCGTTTTTCGCTGCCGTCAATCATAATTATGGCGACAGCCAACGAACCATGAAAAACAGAAACAAACAAAATGTATCGAAATCTACCAATCACAATCGAGAGACGTTACATTTTGACCCGATTGAAGTAAACTTCTGTTTCCCGAGAGGTCCGCTCAGATGATTGACGGCAGCAAAAAGCGCAAAACCGTCGGTTGAGGATTGAATTTCAGAGCTCGCATTTCACTGAAAACTGCAATAACTAAACGTAAAGCTGAACGTCTGGCTTGCGTTTTACTTTCATACAGCTAATTCAAGCGACTTTTAACAGAAAGAGATGGTACCGAGATATTTTTTCGAGACTTCTAGAGATTTGAAGGTCAACTAATTTATTTTCGCGCAAATAAAACCTAATAAATGAAGCTCTAGAGACGATTCGAACAAAAAGGTGCATGCACTCTGAACTTACAATTTTGTTTTTTATCTCGTGTTATTGATTATTTGTACTTCTTAAGTCATTGCTGACGGGAGGGTATCCTTCCTGTTACAGGAACCGGATAACGATAATATCCGATTCCTGTTTTTCAGGATACTCCCAGTTTTATTCAAAGATTCCCGGTTCCCTTTTAAAAGAAACTGATGGCTTATTATGCCGATGTGCTTCGAAGTGTGGTTGCCGGCGGAAAAAATGAAAACAAAAAATCTAAATAATAACACTAAATATCTCAAGACATTACTGCATGCTGTTTATCTCTCGAAGAGATTAGAAATATCAAATTCTTCGGAGTTGCCCCTCGAACCCTGACATAATATAGATAGGAGTCTACGCGCGCTCTGATTGGCTAAAACCCTATGTTTTATCAGAGTATAAAACATAGAAAAATCATGTTTTATTGTTTTTCGTCAGCTTTCCTCGAGTGCTTCGCGCGTCGTTGACTGTTTGTTGGCTGTAACCACTCGTATCCAACAAGGGCGAATGGAATAATTGTTTTATTAAATTCCTTTTTTAGTATAAATCCACTAGACATTTCATTTTGATGTAAACGAAGTGAAATTTTGGAGGAGGCGGGTAAAATTGTAGCGCGGTGTTCACTTGTTCACGGTGTTCAAGGAAAGCGAGCGAGGGAGTTTTCTTTCGAAGATTTTCTTCGACAATCTCCTCTTTAATCTTCTATCCATGCTGGAAAATTGTGACAACAATTAAGGTTTACGGGAAGATCCGAAGCAATAGCTTCTCTGGAAATTATACGCCTTGTTCAAGTCGAACAAAGCAAGGGACGGCTGTCATCGAAACTACTATCGTACGCTGAGACGAAATTGCACTCAGAGTTAGTGAAGTTTATTGAAGTTCAAAAAGACAAGATCAAGGTTGAAAGGGTAAAAAACTTACCTGAAATGCTTAGCCTTATTTTACGTCGAACACTGAATGAAATTGTGTCCGTTTTCTGGTTTTCTCGTAAACTAATTGCTGATTTTCATCTTTGTTCGGTCGCTCTCGTTAAACATTTACAAGACCTTATTTTTAATTTAACTTTTCACTCACGGCGTCTAAAATCTATATCATAAAGCAAATAAAGAAGCCTAAGTCATGTTTTATACTGTCATAAAACACTCCGGGCATTTGAGAACACTCGAGAAATGTAGAAAACATTCGCCTGTGGCTCATGTTTTCTACATTTCCCTCGTGTTCTCAAATGCCCGTCGTGTTTTATGACAGTATAAAACATGGCTTAGGCTTCTTTATTTGTTAAATAACGATGAAACTAATTTTGAGTCTACGTATTCTTTTCTTCTTCTTGAGATTTCAAAGTCAATTAATCTGTTTTCGTCCAAAACACGATGAATGGGAGTTCTAAGCAACTAAACACCAAACAAATAAGTTTTGGTTTGCATTTATGACTAAGTTCGTCGTTATCGTTTGACGTGCAAGTTGTCCACCGACATCTCAATTCAAGCGCGCATGTCAAATGGGCAAGTGGCAGAGGATCTCCTTTTTGGATTAAAAAATCACAGTGTTGAACGATGGCTCTATAGAGATTGGCGTCTTCAGGAAGGAGACTCACACTTAGACTTCGCATCGCACAGCCCCATGCAGCACAACTGGAGGCAGTGGTCAAAACATTCCTAAACAGGGCCAACCTGCTACAGTCAAACACTGAACTAAAAACCAGTGAACAAGATCGAGTCATTGAGCATCTTAGAGCAAACGGGTATCCTGACGTCCTTTTTAAGAAATGAATATGGGATAGAACCAGAGAAAGGCGCACGCAAGAAAGACTACTAGGGCTGGCAGTCCTTTCGTACGTAAGAGGTGCATCAGAACGAGTGGGGAGTGTCCTCGAGGAATTCCACATTCGGACGGCTTTCATGCCTGTAAGAACATTTGGTCACGTGTTCAGAAAGCCGAAGGATCGACCAGCGGGTAACCGAATAGCAGAAAATATGCACAAAGTGAAATGCCACGACTGTTCCTTTACGTAGATCGGGGACATCAAGCGCTCGTGGTCCTCGCGCGAGGCGACCCAGGCCGCGCGAGCAACAGCGAATAATCAATAAAACTACATGCTGAGATAACGGAACATAAAATTCATGAGGCGCCTAGGTGGAAAAGTTTCAGGATTTTCGATTTTTCGAGCCTGTCCAAGAGTCCAACGATTCTTCATATTCTGAGTCAGGGTATCTTCAATTTGTCTTGCGCCTATGGGCACTGTATACATCAGTGCTTTGTCCGCTTACTTATTCCAGTAAAAATAAAATAAATGGGGAGCTTCGCTTTTAGGCTTGCCTTAATCTTTATATTATTTTGTTTTATTTTATCGACATACATACACACATACATACATACATACATACATACATACATACATACATACATACATACATACATACATACATACATACATACATACATACATACATACATACATACATACATACATACATACATACATACATACATACATACATACATACATACATACATACATACATACATACATACATACATACATACATACATACATACATACATACATACATACATACATACATACATACAACATAGTTTTTTGTTGAGGCAGGTCTCGTAGGGCAACCATAAAGGCTGGTGTGGACCTGCCATTAAATAATACACTAACTAAACATATAACTATTAATGCAAAGAAATGTAAAAAGAGAATTAAAAATATATGAAGTCAGAATCTGTATTGTTAAATATGTAATTGATTTAGCGCAAGCTAATTAAGGACGCAATATTCGAACATTAGTATAATGCGATGACATCATAAATGTAATTAATAGCTTTTAATACGACTTGCTAGTCAGAGGAACATGCGAAACGCCACTGGGTAAATATATTTCTTTGGTTTTAACTATCATTCGCCTTTCACATAATAACACTGCTCTATCTGTAATTTAGATTTTGAACACTACACTCCATGCGATGGTTGTTGAATAAAAGGAGTTGTTTGAAACCGTGGATCGGACTTATTCTCTACTAGCAACACAGAATCCTTGGAATTAATCTAGCATGCCTCTTTCTCAAACTGGATTAAGTCTATAGATCTAGAGGCACGTTTAAGACTAGCTTTGAAAAGCTGTAAAGAGGCAGTGTTTCTGATGTTTCTCGGGATTGAGTTCCATACAATAGGGCCCCGATATCTGACACTCTTTCTTCCAAGTAAACTATTGTAACGTATTAGAGAAAAGTCATTAGAGCGCCTTAATTTATACTTATTATAGTCGTGACGTGTTCCAAGCAGGGATGTAAGTTGATCAGGTAGAGAGTGATTGTATACCTGGTACATAATGGAAGCAAGCCTTCGCTTGTAAATATAATTCAAAGGCTTCCGAGTGTTTTACTGGAAAATAGACCCTGAAGCCGACTTAAAATCGTTCACTTAGGAGGAGGAAAATACAAACATGAAAAAGGAAACTTCACATGACTTAAAACAACTCAAGGAGTTTCTTGCAAAGTATACCAAAAGAGAGATATTTGAGAAATTCCTCAAAATTCCAGCCGCCGAAGTGCAAGAGTTTACATATTAAAGGATTGTGCTTTCGACACTTCTGTTGTTTTTGTCTATATAATAAAAAGAACATTACACGGTGGCGAGAAGATATGAATTTTATGTTCTCGTGACAAAAACAATATTTCACTCGTTCGTTTGCTTTTGCCACTCGAACATAAAATTCATATATTCTCGCCACCATGTAATATCCTTTATTTATGTTAACATGCGGCACTGTCTAGGTAATTTCTAGGCTTTCTTTAGGTGCTCAAATATTAAAATCCCTCCAACCCACAACTCCAGATGCATTTAATTATTTCCAAGCAGAGTTTTTCTGTTTTGTAATTAAAAGCCTTTATTTTCTTTCAGTTTGACGCATATCCTAACAAAAGCCGAGTAAGAAAAGAAGCCAGAAGGCCGCTCAAATTTCAGTTTCTTTCCCGCTTTTCCGACTTGAGAGGTATTTCAGGTTATCTGTTACTTCAATACTGATGACAGAACTTTTCCCTCAAAGTTGTTTGTTCAAAGGCTTTTTTGGACCTTCTCTGACAGGGGGAGGACCTTTCTGAAAACCACTGTATAGTGAATGAAGGCTTCCTAATAAAAGATTATTATAAAGGGGGCGGCTTCGGAAGTCGGAAGCCACCCCCCCCCCCCCCCTATGTAACTTCCAGAATATTTAAGCAATCACAATGAAACTTGTAGGATATATTGTATGTTCGAAACTCTTTCTTTTGGTATACGTCACGTGGGATGGTGACGTCACATCACGTAACAATTACATCATGATGTCAAAACAGCCGCCATCTTGGATCCGCCATCTTGGATTTCAAAATTTTTCCAAAATGCCAGAAAACCACCCAAAATCACTGCAAAGTACTCAAAATAAATATAAATGTGCTTTAAATCCATAAAAATGTAAAAATAATTCCATTAGCCTGCGAATACAGCCGCCTCTCATTCGCGTCCCGCAACGAAGAGCGAAACGCGAAGAGAGACGTCTGCGATTCACGGCCAGAAATTCCATACTGATGACGCAAATCTGTCCAGAATCCGGACAGGAGCGCTGATTGGTCAGCTAGCTAATTTACATAATGTATGCGAAATATAACACTTCATTACCACACATGGGATTACACGAACGGAAAAAACCGGATGTTATTGCAGACTGAAAGTTGACCCGCACCGGGGGAAGGATCGTGGAGCTACTCTGAAGCTATACCTTACAATTTCTATAATTTCTCGCTTCATATGTAAATGGGAAACAAAAGAAACTGCTTTATGAACGACCTCAAAGTACAGAAAGGATGCGCCACTGCGGCCGTTAAAAATAGATCAATTTTGACACCTAACATTTATTGTTGACATAAAGGCAGCCGGCAAAACGAACCACTGGCGAACAAACCACAAAAATGTGAAATGCAGATAACCTGAACCATTCTCAATTTAATAAAGAATAAATGCTACAGAAAAACAGAATTTGACGAAGAACAGGGAAAAAAGAAACTAAGTGTCTTTCAGTAGAATTGTTATGATCGTTACAGTATATTTATGGCCCATTTACCACCGAGAGATGCGCTCATGTTCCAAAACATATCAATGTCATTTAGTGATTCCACAGCTTATTTTTCAAAATATTACAACTCGTATAGGGATTCCTAACTTTCACGATGAAGTTATCCGCTGTAAACGTGTCCTTGACTGCCTTGAAAGTGTTTGTGATCAAGCAAGTAATGAGCGGCTGAGAACGAAAGTATAATTATGGAAGACAAACTGCGTGCGGTGTGGGGAAATCTAATTAGCGGTTAGCGTCATCAGTATGGAATTTCTGGCCGTGAATCGCAGACGTCTCTCTTCGCGTTTCGCTCTTCGTTGCGGGACGCGAATGAGAGGCGGCTGTATTCGCAGGCTATAATTCCATTTAAGTTGATTTTTTTAACAAAAACGCGCAAAATTATAAATTTGGGAAAGCATGCCTGTCAAAATGCCGTTGCCATGGTGATGTCAAGTTCCCGACACATCATCCATCCCTACCAAATTGTTGCTAGATAAATTTTAGGAAAACTTAGAAAGTTTGGCAGCGTTTGGTTAAATCTTAAAATAAGTTATAAAAGTTCAAAGTCAGCGCGGGCCTCAAAAGTCCCCCCCCCCCCCAGACTTGGTCAAGAAACAGAGTTCAATTATTTGCGCAAGTGCCTTTCAGAAAATGAATTGGAGTGGAAAGTGTAATATTTCAAATTAGTAGATTCCCCCCTCTTTTAACTATTTCTATTAAGACCGTGTGGATGCGAATTTTAGTTGCGTGCGTAAAATAAAAACTGAGGATAAATAACTTGCGTCTATAGAAAGTGTATACGCAAGCCATTCTTTTACGAGGGAGGCAAAAGCTACATTCTTTGTCTTTTCTTTTAGAATAGCCACAAAACTATATGTCCAATTTGAAAGCTGTTCTATTTAAAAAGAAATGCCTTTCTTTTTTCATGATTGTATTTGCCTGCTCCTAAGTGAACTATTTTAAGTCGGCTTCAGGGTCTATTTTCCAGTAAAACACTCGCGTCGATAAAATAAAACAAAATAATATATAGATTAAGGCAAGCCTAACAGCGAAGCTCTCCATTTAATTTTTACTGGAGTAAATAAGCGGACAAAGCACTGATGTACTTGGTTTATATACTTATAACTTTTATTAAATTGGTCAAAATTTTCATGAATCGTTATGTTTTTGCTCGATTTTTGCGCACTCAAACTCTCCGACATCTGCCGTCATTTTGTTTTGGCGCGCTTTCCGACTTTCCTGTCAATCAATTTAATTTCAACTTTCTGCACTCAATTTCAACTTTCTGCACTGTTTGGGATTAATTGACGTGCTCTCAGCCAATGAGCATGCAGAAATTTTTGTATGTATATTATTATCTCTCTCTTTTAAAACACATCAGTATAATAAGGTGTTTGTTTCTTCTGAAAGGAAACGGATATCTTTTAATAAATCTGTGAATATCCTGAAAAACAGGATTCGGATATCATCGTTATGCAGTTCCTGTAACAGGAAAGATACCCTCCCGTCAGCAATGACTGTCTATTGTGTATGGAAAGTAGAGCATGTGTTGATGGAATTGAAAATCCATATTCATGTTCCCAAGCTTGTACGTGGATGTATCTTGAAATGTTCTCGTCTGTGACCCCATTTGGTATAAGAGACGAGAAGCGGGCTAATGAGTAATTGCAACGCCCTCAGGCTACAAAAAACGCCCTTCCATCTAATTTCTACTCTTGATAATACTAAAGGAGTATAAAGAACCAGGGAAAGAGAATAGGAAACGAGAGTGTAAAACAAAATTATAAGTGCAAAGTGCATGGCATTTTCCGTTTTTTATTCGAATTGCCTTGAGACCCTTATTTACTTTGTTATGGTTTACAGTAAGCGAAAATAAATTTATTGACTTTTAAATCTAAAGTACTCTAGACAGGTTTTTCGATACCATTTCCTTCCGTTTAAATCGTTTGAATTAGCTGTTAAAAGCGCAAGCCAAACGTTAAGGTTATTAATTGATCTAGCAATTATGACCAACGGTAACGACGAGATAAGAAAACAAAATCATAGGTGCAGAACAGAGTTAGTAGAAAGAATAGCATTTGTTTTGTGTTTAGTGGCGTAGAACGCCGATTCATTGTGGTTTGCACAAAAACATGTTGATTGACTTTGAAATCTCAAGAAGAAGAAAAGAATACATTGATTTAAAATTTGTCTCATCATTTAGCAGCTTAGGCTATTCTCAGGTTCTCTATAGCAAATCCGAAGGATTGGACAGCTCTAAATATTCGTGACAACAACAGCAAGTCGTGTCTTGTGAGATTTATTGTGTAATTACATTTTACCTTCCCCTGTAACAACACTTTTAGAACACATCAGTATTATAAGGTGTTCATTTCTTCTAACAGAAACCGGATATATTTTAATAAATATGTGAATATCTTGAAAAACAGGATTCGGATATCATCGTTATCCGGTTCCTGTAACAGGAAGGATACCCTCCCATCAGGCATGGCTGATTATTTTATTTCATTTTTATAATGGAGATTGTAGTATTTGTTGATGGAATTGAAAAACCATGTTCATATTTCCACGCTTGTAAAACATCTTTGTACCTTTAAATGTCAGTAACCTTCTCGTCTGTCATTCCATTTGGGCTGAGAGACGAGAATCGGCAAGATGACTGTACGTCTCGCGCTATTGAGTTTGCAACACCCGCAGGCTATAAAAAACGCCGTTCCGTCTTAGTTCTGCTCCTAAAAATACTAAAGAAGTATAAAGGGAAAAGGAATCGGAAACGAGAGTGAAAAAATGTAAGTGCACAGGGCATGGTGTTTTTTGTTGGAATTATATCACGAGCCTTATTAAATTAATTATGTTTTATTGGGGCGAAAATAATTTAATTGACTTTCAAATCTAGTAGTAGTAGTAGTCTCGACAGGTATTTCGGTTCTATTTCCTTCCGTTAGCTGACGACAGAGCAAGCCAAGCGTTTAGTAACAGATGTGGTGATGTTGAGACAGCTATTATAAAAGGTGCCCTGTGTCTTCTTTGAGTAAAGAAGAACAGGAACTGACGAGATAAGAAAACATAGTCATACGTGCAGAACGCCTGCAATCTGGTTATGTTTAGTTGCTTAGAACAGCCATTCATTGTGTTTTACACAAAAACAGATCAGTTGACCATGAAATTTCAAGTAGTCTTTGCATCGATTACGTATCATTTCCTTCCGTTCAAATCAATTGAATAAACTGTTGACAGCCGAAGCCAGGCGTGTCATGTTGAGATAAGTGCTATAAAAGGAGGTGTTCAGCGCTTCTTTGGGTAAAGGCGACCGCGACCTCGGAGACGACGAAGTAGGACCTTTGCGAAGATCAAGTGTGAAGCTAAAGAACCTGAAAAGAAAGGCAAGAAAGGTAAAATAAATTATTGACAGCTGTATTAGTTAAATAATTATTTGACACAACCGGATAAGGAAGAGCACAAACATTTCCCTTCAATAATTTCTAGGTTTGTCATGATCATTAACAAACACGGAAAATTTCCAATGAAATTGCGATAGATGATGTTTTTTCTTTCACATTTTAAACAAGGAGCAATGTTTAAAGAGGCACTCTTAAACAGGTCTTTGTGTTATCGTTAACAAACATGCCTGGCAAGATATTTCACGTGTCATCCTTACGATTTCTCGATTGTTTAAGACTTAACTGTTTGCGTTTATATATGAAACAATAGTATTTTCGTCGCCCGATAGAAAACGGCGTTTTACTGCCTCGATAAAGCGACATTTATGGTTGCCTTTTTTTCAACAGAAATGGCCACTTCCATGAAGATTGCTCTTGTGGGTTGTCTGTTACTGTTCGTTGTGTTGGAAGAATCCAAACCCGTCTTGGCTAAGAGACGTGAACGGCTAAGACAATGGGTACAGCTATTAGAAGAGGGCATGACAGAACTGATAGAAAGTGTGGAAGCACTGGAAGAATGTAATGGTAAGAAGTATACAAACCTCCGCCTTACATGTAAGACCTGACTTTTGAATGTTTTAAATTCCGTGTCGCATTACACGTTTAGAACGAGAAATAATTCTTGGCTGTTCTTTATTCTGTTGGGTACGCGTTTTGAGCAAGAAATAAACGTTGTAGAATGAGGAGTACAATTTGGCTGGTCGAATTTCTGTAGTGGTATCGCGTTCAACGAAGCACGAAAGCCTTAACTTAAGTCTAAAAATATGATAACTTTAGGCCAAACCGTCTGTAAACCATTTTCAAATACAATTAATTCAAATGTTTGTTGTTATAATCGTGGGTCGGGACAAAAAAAAGAGCATTTCAGTCAACGACGAGATTGGACCTTCATAGCTTTCCGAAAACCGGTCGATAAATTTCAGTAACAGAGGCTTTCTGAGGTGACTTATACTTCGTATCTGAAGGAATGCTTTGAGAATAGAATAATGATCCCATCATAAACGCGAGAAATAAACTGAAAACTAATTCTATCGCAACAGAAGGTGATGGTTCAAGTTCCTAGGGCCCCGTCCGCTCTGACCCCGGATAAATTTCAAACCGGAGTTTTCGCCTCCAAAACAAATGGATAAAATGTTTTCCGTCCATATTTATCTGGGTAAATTTGAAAACGATACGCTACATTGCACTCAAAGTTACAACGCACGAGCAGAGCTATTGTAAAGCTACTTAAACCTTTTTGTTTTTGACTGAGAACACATGGCTATTTGACGTCAGCGTTTTCAGAAAGCTCCCTTTTCGCCGTTCACACTGCACCAGCTAGCCGGCGTTTTCAAATTTCTCCACTTTGGAGACCGTTTTCGAAAAGCTCCGTCAGATGATCACGTACGTTATTAATTTTTATCGTCGGCCTTCCGTCCGACGTCTCTTAAAGACACGCGTAAGCTATATTTGAAAGTTTTTTTTAATGATTTTGCTTTCAATTATATTTCAGCCTGCTCGAAAATAAACGAACTCAATGAAACGCTTAGTGAGTTGCAAGAAAAGATTGACACCAAACCAGGTAAGTTGATACAATTTGTTTTGATATGTAATGTTCGGTCAATTTGTTCCCAAAAACTGTGCTGGATAAGGAAACTTTTTTAGTTGTTTTGACATAATAACTTTTCACTTCTTTCTATTGATGTTTATCGGATTTCAGCTAACTATCAAAACACATATTCGTGTAACTGACAC
The DNA here is from genome assembly GCF_052425735.1 of Oculina patagonica. Classification (NCBI taxonomy): domain Eukaryota; kingdom Metazoa; phylum Cnidaria; class Anthozoa; order Scleractinia; family Oculinidae; genus Oculina; species Oculina patagonica. Next base: position 2,458,843 of record NC_135766.1, on the reverse strand, counting down.
AGAAAAATCATTTCAATAAATGCATTTAAGGTAATTCATCTGTATTGCATTGCGCATCCCGTACTGCGCATAATTTTAGGCGTAGTAAGCGCGCGCACATTAAGAAGATGGCGGCTTTTTTATACCGCTTGGCGCGCAAAAGAGATAAATCGTCGTTTTGTCGTAAACGAGTACCAGGACTTATCATTTTTTCTACTCTTCTGAGTCTAGCAATCACCTTCTTTCTATAAAATGAATATGAACAAATTTCTATTGTAGAAAAATGAATAATAAATGAAAAAGTGAACTTAGTCAGTACTCGTGATGATAAAATTGCTGATATTGTAAGGAATTATGGGGTATATTCAAGGTATTCCTGCCCCTAAACGAATACGGGGACCCCGTTTTTTTTATTTCAAAACTAAAGTTCTCTTAGGATGAACAACCAGTAGGCAAAGTTTGAGCGGAAATCTATATATTGTCAGATCTATTTCGGTGGAATTACCTTAAGGAGTATTACTTTCAAATATATAACAACAATAACCCCAGTTTAGTGCGTAAGAAGTGCGGATAAATAATGAATTGTGTGGCATTATCGAGACTAAGCACCGCGTTCTAACGGCAAATGGCAAACGTCAGAATGCTGATGGTTCTGCTTACCTTTTCTTTTATTATTAAATAAATCCATCACAAAAATGGAAAACAATTTACTTATTCACACCAAATAAGAAACTACTCACTCTGACGTATAAGCGGCTAACGGCAAAAAGGCATACGGCAAAACTCATCGTTTTTGTTTTTTGCTTTCGCAAAAAACACGAACGTGAAGCTTAATCTTAACATTATCTCTAGAGTGTTCTAAGGGCGTAGCACGAGAAAGCCTGCGACTTCCATGGAGCGGATAACGTCCAAGAAAGAACATCCAAACGTATTTTTTGAACCCAAATTGAGAATTCAGTCAACTCCCTATAAGACGGACACCTCCATAAGACGGACACCTTGTGATATTCCCTAGCTGCCGTTTTTCAGTCAATTTACTGTAACTAGACTTCCTTTAAGACGGGCACCTCTCTAAGACGGACAACGGACACAATGAAACCGTCAACGGACACTTGAGAAGTGTTTTTTCTTAGTGCATAATTCTTCAAAACTTCGTATCGGCATAAAGCAAAGTTAGTAAGCGACTTCAGGATACCAAACTTGTGCACCAAAAAGGTCGTTTTCTACTTACTGTGTTACGGTTTGTAGAAGCTCTCACCTTTTGCTTCAACAAGTGAATACGGTTATCATTTTAGTCTTGTTCCAGTTTTCAAAGTGTACGGTGAAGTTGTTAGACTAGAAGCCGTGAACGTTTTCTTGAACAAGCGAATGAAAGCCAATGCATACAGACATGTTGCATGTTGCAACATGCATGTACTGCTCACTATCGATTGAAATGTACTATCGGGCAAACGAGTCAATTTTCAAATAGTATTTTTTCTCCAATAGATGTGGACGAGTGTAGCACTTCAATCTCTGTCTGTGATGTCAATGCTAACTGTCAGAATACTGTCGGATCTTATATTTGTGCTTGTAAAGCTGGATTTACTGGAGATGGCAAAACCTGTACCGGTAGGTTTGGCAGTATGTTGCGGATGAAGAGTATCTCATGTAAACTATTAAAAGTGTATTTTTCCAGAGGGTAGAAATAAGCATAGGTAACTTTATTTTCTCAAATCTTCAATAATTCATCCAATTTAAACAAAGAAAAATACTGCGTGATGACTTGTGAAAAAATTCAGCGATACAACACATTAAAGTGTGTAATAAGATGATTACAGACACAATGCACCATATGACCCGACTTCTGTTTTGATTTGACACTAATTAAATATACACCAAAGTTTCCAGTCCGCAGTTATCGTGCATGCACCTTATGGTAAACTATAGTCATCTCGTTTTCATCGCATATTGATTGTTGTCCCTTTTGTTTTCCGATAGATGTGGACGAGTGTAGCACTTCTGGCTCTGTCTGTGACGTCAATGCTAACTGTCAGAATACAGTTGGTTCTTATACTTGTTCGTGTAAAGATGGATTTAGTGGAAACGGCAAAACATGTGCAGGTGATTAATGCAGGACAGGTGGTATACTTTAGCTTATAGTTTACCAGAACATAAATGGCTTTACCCGATTACTTGATACATTCTATTTATTCGAAAACTAGAAACACGTCGAACGATCTATTTCAATTAAACAGCCACTGTCCTTATGTCCTAGCGCACTACGAAAATGTCCCAAGGAAATTGCTCTGCTACTTACGGAACGTGTAAAAACCGAATGGCTTGAAACCTCATGCAAAGATAACATAGGCCGTGAATTAAGATAAATATTCGAAGCAAAGAAATAAGAAAACTTACACTGTATGGTTAAACAAAAAAACTAAAAAGTTTTGATATTATGTAACAATTCCTTCGTGTCCATTTCAATTCCATTTCAAGTCCATTAGGGGATTCTATTTCAATTCAAGTGTGATTCCATTTCAATTCAGTGTTAGGGGATTCCATTTCAATTCAATTCCATTTCAATTCCATTTCAATTCCTTCGTGTCCATCAAGCTCTTTTTGTCTAGTTCCTTATGAAAATCGAGGAAGTTACTCAAGTTACTATCCGTAACAAAACCCTTTCTTTTTTCTTTTTAAACATTGTGCTTTCCGTTATCGATTGTCCAAAACAAACGAGGAAAATATCCAATTGCCTTGAGGCCTTTTATTAAGTGTATTCCCTTTAATTTGTCTATCATTAGAAAATATTTACTTTAATTTTTCTACACCATAAATGCGCGTACGGATTTGCCATAATCCTGATCTCTCCGAATCCAGGATGTTTTTCTTAGAAACTGATTGTTTTGAAACTTCTCGAGAAGTATAAGAAGTAGACGATGTTCCCCTAACGTAAAAGTAGTGACCCGTTTGCGCTCTAAAGCTTCGTTTCGAGTAAAATGGATATCTTCGACTTCATCGTTAAATCGACGTTCTTCATTTTTGCAAAGCAGTATCTATGTCAGTGTTTTTTACACTGCCGTTGGTATCGCCTACGTTTTGTTTTACCTCACTGTAGTGAAATTGCTACGGTTATACAGGTACAAAGAAGGACTGCACTGAGCTGAAAAAATCTGGAATACAAAACAGTGGTGTTTATCGAATCAACCCTGATGGTTCAGGTCCCTTTGATGTATTCTGCGACCAAACAACAGCCGGTGGGGGATGGACAGTTTTCCAAAAGAGACAAGACGGATCAGTCGATTTTTACCGTGGCTGGGCTGACTACAAACGAGGTTTCGGTAATCTAACTGGTGAATTTTGGCTAGGGCTAGAAAAGATTCACCGTCTGACCAGCAGTGGACAATACAAGCTACGTGTTGATCTGGAAGACTTTGCAGGAAACACTGCTTATGCCGAGTACGATTTGTTTCGGGTTGCGAGTGAAGGGAGTCGGTACCAGCTGAACATGGGAAGCTACTCAGGTCAGTATCCGTTTAATACGCTTCTTGGTGTCTTTAATTTCCCATGACCCCAACGTTTTGGAAAATTTGATTTCTGGCGAGGAAAAAACATCCTTTACCCAGTATTGGTGAAGAGGCAGTTTATCATTATAGTCAACAATTTACAGCCGTTTAAGAAAATAAGCCGAAGGTTAATTTGTACAACGGCTACAAGCAAAAACAGTTAACGTAATCTATAAATTATGAGTTACATTGTCCTTTTCTGTCTGTTATGGCTTTATTTTTTTTCTGACACCTCTTACTACATTTACGGAGTGAAAAAGTATTAAGTGTCGTTTTGGTTTCTCCCTTTTTTTGGCTTACTACCCTTTAAGACAGTAGGTTAATTTGTATAAGTTCTTCAAGGAAAAAAAAAATGTTCAGTAACGTTTCATTTAAGTTCTGGGCCACTTATTTTCCTCTGTCTATCATGGCTATTAGTTTTTTTTTTTTTTTTCTGACACTTCTTGCTGCATTTCCAAATGAAATGATACTTGTCATTTAGGTTTTTGTTCTTAATTTGGTTTAGGAACCGCTGGAGATTCGCTGGCTTTTCATAATGGTCTCCCATTCTCCACAAAAGATCAAGATAACGACAAGAGGTCCGGCAGTAGCTGTGCTGTGGATTATAAAGGAGGCTGGTGGTACAACGACTGTTACGACAGCAACCTGAATGGTATCTATCGTCAGGGAGAATACATTGATGTTACAAGTGTTAATTGGCGGCATTGGAAGCGAAATCATATCTCACTTAAAAGAGCTGAAATGAAGATGAGACCGGTTAATATTTAACGGCCTGCACTTTTGGTTGTCTTGTTAATCAAAACAAGATATAAATACCTTTTATTTGTTTTCTTGAGTGTATTAATGACAGGGTACGTAAGGTAAACGAATGAAAACTGAGGAAATAGAATAGACCACAAAAACTGCCTGTTTGGTTTTACATGTTAACAGTTTTACTTTAGCGGAGCGGTTTTTTAGTTATTGTCAAAAAAAAATAAACCTGTTTGTTTTGGCTTTTTCTAATTAGTTGAGCTCTGCACTGAAAATGTGTTTGTTTAATTACTGTTTTTTTTTTTTCGTGATCCTTTAACCAACCCATGGTGATGTCAAGTTCCCGACACATCATCCATCCCTACCAAATTGTTGCTAGATAAATTTTAGGAAAACTTAGAAAGTTTGGCAGCGTTTGGTTAAATCTTAAAATAAGTTATAAAAGTTCAAAGTCAGCGCGGGCCTCAAAAGTCCCCCCCCCCCCCCCAGACTTGGTCAAGAAACAGAGTTCAATTATTTGCGCAAGTGCCTTTCAGAAAATGAATTGGAGTGGAAAGTGTAATATTTCAAATTAGTAGATTCCCCCCTCTTTTAACTATTTCTATTAAGACCGTGTGGATGCGAATTTTAGTTGCGTGCGTAAAATAAAAACTGAGGATAAACAACTTGCGTCTATAGAAAGTGTATACGCAAGCCATTCTTTTACGAGGGAGGCAAAAGCTACATTCTTTGTCTTTTCTTTTAGAATAGCCACAAAACTATATGTCCAATTTGAAAGCTGTTCTATTTAAAAAGAAATGCCTTTCTTTTTTCATGATTGTATTTGCCTGCTCCTAAGTGAACTATTTTAAGTCGGCTTCAGGGTCTATTTTCCAGTAAAACACTCGCGTCGATAAAATAAAACAAAATAATATATAGATTAAGGCAAGCCTAACAGCGAAGCTCTCCATTTAATTTTTACTGGAGTAAATAAGCGGACAAAGCACTGATGTACTTGGTTTATATACTTATAACTTTTATTAAATTGGTCAAAATTTTCATGAATCGTTATGTTTTTGCTCGATTTTTGCGCACTCAAACTCTCCGACATCTGCCGTCATTTTGTTTTGGCGCGCTTTCCGACTTTCCTGTCAATCAATTTAATTTCAACTTTCTGCACTCAATTTCAACTTTCTGCACTGTTTGGGATTAATTGACGTGCTCTCAGCCAATGAGCATGCAGAAATTTTTGTATGTATATTATTATCTCTCTCTTTTAAAACACATCAGTATAATAAGGTGTTTGTTTCTTCTGAAAGGAAACGGATATCTTTTAATAAATCTGTGAATATCCTGAAAAACAGGATTCGGATATCATCGTTATGCAGTTCCTGTAACAGGAAAGATACCCTCCCGTCAGCAATGACTGTCTATTGTGTATGGAAAGTAGAGCATGTGTTGATGGAATTGAAAATCCATATTCATGTTCCCAAGCTTGTACGTGGATGTATCTTGAAATGTTCTCGTCTGTGACCCCATTTGGTATAAGAGACGAGAAGCGGGCTAATGAGTAATTGCAACGCCCTCAGGCTACAAAAAACGCCCTTCCATCTAATTTCTACTCTTGATAATACTAAAGGAGTATAAAGAACCAGGGAAAGAGAATAGGAAACGAGAGTGTAAAACAAAATTATAAGTGCAAAGTGCATGGCATTTTCCGTTTTTTATTCGAATTGCCTTGAGACCCTTATTTACTTTGTTATGGTTTACAGTAAGCGAAAATAAATTTATTGACTTTTAAATCTAAAGTACTCTAGACAGGTTTTTCGATACCATTTCCTTCCGTTTAAATCGTTTGAATTAGCTGTTAAAAGCGCAAGCCAAACGTTAAGGTTATTAATTGATCTAGCAATTATGACCAACGGTAACGACGAGATAAGAAAACAAAATCATAGGTGCAGAACAGAGTTAGTAGAAAGAATAGCATTTGTTTTGTGTTTAGTGGCTTAGAACGCCGATTCATTGTGGTTTGCACAAAAACGTGTTGATTGACTTTGAAATTTCAAGAAGAAGAAAAGAATACATTGATTTAAAATTTGTCTCATCATTTAGCAGCTTAGGCTATTCTCAGGTTCTCTATAGCAAATCCGAAGGATTGGACAGCTCTAAATATTCGTGACAACAACAGCAAGTCGTGTCTTGTGAGATTTATTGTGTAATTACATTTTACCTTCCCCTGTAACAACACTTTTAGAACACATCAGTATTATAAGGTGTTCATTTCTTCTAACAGAAACCGGATATCTTTTAATAAATATGTGAATATCTTGAAAAACAGGATTCGGATATCATCGTTATCCGGTTCCTGTAACAGGAAGGATACCCTCCCATCAGGCATGGCTGATTATTTTATTTCATTTTTATAATGGAGATTGTAGTATTTGTTGATGGAATTGAAAAACCATGTTCATATTTCCACGCTTGTAAAACATCTTTGTACCTTTAAATGTCAGTAACCTTCTCGTCTGTCATTCCATTTGGGCTGAGAGACGAGAATCGGCAAGATGACTGTACGTCTCGCGCTATTGAGTTTGCAACACCCGCAGGCTATAAAAAACGCCGTTCCGTCTTAGTTCTGCTCCTAAAAATACTAAAGAAGTATAAAGGGAAAAGGAATCGGAAACGAGAGTGAAAAAATGTAAGTGCACAGGGCATGGTGTTTTTTGTTGGAATTATATCACGAGCCTTATTAAATTAATTATGTTTTATTGGGGCGAAAATAATTTAATTGACTTTCAAATCTAGTAGTAGTAGTAGTCTCGACAGGTATTTCGGTTCTATTTCCTTCCGTTAGCTGACGACAGAGCAAGCCAAGCGTTTAGTAACAGATGTGGTGATGTTGAGACAGCTATTATAAAAGGTGCCCTGTGTCTTCTTTGAGTAAAGAAGAACAGGAACTGACGAGATAAGAAAACATAGTCATACGTGCAGACCGCCTGCAATCTGGTTATGTTTAGTTGCTTAGAACAGCCATTCATTGTGTTTTACACAAAAACAGATCAGTTGACCAAGAAATTTCAAGTAGTCTTTGCATCGATTACGTATCATTTCCTTCCGTTCAAATCAATTGAATAAACTGTTGACAGCCGAAGCCAGGCGTGTCATGTTGAGATAAGTGCTATAAAAGGAGGTGTTCAGCGCTTCTTTGGGTAAAGGCGACCGCGACCTCGGAGACGACGAAGTAGGACCTTTGCGAAGATCAAGTGTGAAGCTAAAGAACCTGAAAAGAAAGGCAAGAAAGGTAAAATAAATTATTGACAGCTGTATTAGTTAAATAATTATTTGACACAACCGGATAAGGAAGAGCACAAACATTTCCCTTCAATAATTTCTAGGTTTGTCATGATCATTAACAAACACGGAAAATTTCCAATGAAATTGCGATAGATGATTTTTTTTCTTTCACATTTTAAACAAGGAGCAATGTTTAAAGAGGCACTCTTAAACAGGTCTTTGTGTTATCGTTAACAAACATGCCTGGCAAGATATTTCACGTGTCATCCTTACGATTTCTCGATTGTTTAAGACTTAACTGTTTGCGTTTATATATGAAACAAAAGTATTTTCGTCGCCCGATAGAAAACGGCGTTTTACTGCCTCGATAAAGCGACATTTATGGTTGCCTTTTTTTCAACAGAAATGGCCACTTCCATGAAGATTGCTCTTGTGGGTTGTCTGTTACTGTTCGTTGTGTTGGAAGAATCCAAACCCGTCTTGGCTAAGAGACGTGAACGGCTAAGACAATGGGTACAGCTATTAGAAGAGGGCATGACAGAACTGATAGAAAGTGTGGAAGCACTGGAAGAATGTAATGGTAAGAAGTATACAAACCTCCGCCTTACATGTAAGACCTGACTTTTGAATGTTTTAAATTCCGTGTCGCATTACACGTTTAGAACGAGAAATAATTCTTGGCTGTTCTTTATTCTGTTGGGTACGCGTTTTGAGCAAGAAATAAACGTTGTAGAATGAGGAGTACAATTTGGCTGGTCGAATTTCTGTAGTGGTATCGCGTTCAACGAAGCACGAAAGCCTTAACTTAAGTCTAAAAATATGATAACTTTAGGCCAAACCGTCTGTAAACCATTTTCAAATACAATTAATTCAAATGTTTGTTGTTATAATCGTGGGTCGGGACAAAAAAAAGAGCATTTCAGTCAACGACGAGATTGGACCTTCATAGCTTTCCGAAAACCGGTCGATACATTTCAGTAACAGAGGCTTTCTGAGGTGACTTATACTTCGTATCTGAAGGAATGCTTTGAGAATAGAATAATGATCCCATCATAAACGCGAGAAATAAACTGAAAACTAATTCTATCGCAACAGAAGGTGATGGTTCAAGTTCCTAGGGCCCCGTCCGCTCTGACCCCGGATAAATTTCAAACCGGAGTTTTCGCCTCCAAAACAAATGGATAAAATGTTTTCCGTCCATATTTATCTGGGTAAATTTGAAAACGATACGCTACATTGCACTCAAAGTTACAACGCACGAGCAGAGCTATTGTAAAGCTACTTAAACCTTTTTGTTTTTGACTGAGAACACATGGCTATTTGACGTCAGCGTTTTCAGAAAGCTCCCTTTTCGCCGTTCACACTGCACCAGCTAGCCGGCGTTTTCAAATTTCTCCACTTTGGAGACCGTTTTCGAAAAGCTCCGTCAGATGATCACGTACGTTATTAATTTTTATCGTCGGCCTTCCGTCCGACGTCTCTTAAAGACACGCGTAAGCTATATTTGAAAGTTTTTTTTAATGATTTTGCTTTCAATTATATTTCAGCCTGCTCGAAAATAAACGAACTCAATGAAACGCTTAGTGAGTTGCAAGAAAAGATTGACACCAAACCAGGTAAGTTGATACAATTTGTTTTGATATGTAATGTTCGGTCAATTTGTTCCCAAAAACTGTGCTGGATAAGGAAACTTTTTTAGTTGTTTTGACATAATAACTTTTCACTTCTTTCTATTGATGTTTATCGGATTTCAGCTAACTATCAAAACACATATTCGTGTAACTGACACAGAAAAATCATTTCAATAAATGCATTTAAGGTAATTCATCTGTATTGCATTGCGCATCCCGTACTGCGCATAATTTTAGGCGTAGTAAGCGCGCGCACATTAAGAAGATGGCGGCTTTTTTATACCGCTTGGCGCGCAAAAGAGATAAATCGTCGTTTTGTCGTAAACGAGTACCAGGACTTATCATTTTTTCTACTCTTCTGAGTCTAGCAATCACCTTCTTTCTATAAAATGAATATGAACAAATTTCTATTGTAGAAAAATGAATAATAAATGAAAAAGTGAACTTAGTCAGTACTCGTGATGATAAAATTGCTGATATTGTAAGGAATTATGGGGTATATTCAAGGTATTCCTGCCCCTAAACGAATACGGGGACCCCGTTTTTTTATTTCAAAACTAAAGTTCTCTTAGGATGAACAACCAGTAGGCAAAGTTTGAGCGGAAATCTATATATTGTCAGATCTATTTCGGTGGAATTACCTTAAGGAGTATTACTTTCAAATATATAACAACAATAACCCCAGTTTAGTGCGTAAGAAGTGCGGATAAATAATGAATTGTGTGGCATTATCGAGACTAAGCACCGCGTTCTAACGGCAAATGGCAAACGTCAGAATGCTGATGGTTCTGCTTACCTTTTCTTTTATTATTAAATAAATCCATCACAAAAATGGAAAACAATTTACTTATTCACACCAAATAAGAAACTACTCACTCTGACGTATAAGCGGCTAACGGCAAAAAGGCATACGGCAAAACTCATCGTTTTTGTTTTTTGCTTTCGCAAAAAACACGAACGTGAAGCTTAATCTTAACATTATCTCTAGAGTGTTCTAAGGGCGTAGCACGAGAAAGCCTGCGACTTCCATGGAGCGGATAACGTCCAAGAAAGAACATCCAAACGTATTTTTTGAACCCAAATTGAGAATTCAGTCAACTCCCTATAAGACGGACACCTCCATAAGACGGACACCTTGTGATATTCCCTAGCTGCCGTTTTTCAGTCAATTTACTGTAACTAGACTTCCTTTAAGACGGGCACCTCTCTAAGACGGACAACGGACACAATGAAACCGTCAACGGACACTTGAGAAGTGTTTTTTCTTAGTGCATAATTCTTCAAAACTTCGTATCGGCATAAAGCAAAGTTAGTAAGCGACTTCAGGATACCAAACTTGTGCACCAAAAAGGTCGTTTTCTACTTACTGTGTTACGGTTTGTAGAAGCTCTCACCTTTTGCTTCAACAAGTGAATACGGTTATCATTTTAGTCTTGTTCCAGTTTTCAAAGTGTACGGTGAAGTTGTTAGACTAGAAGCCGTGAACGTTTTCTTGAACAAGCGAATGAAAGCCAATGCATACAGACATGTTGCATGTTGCAACATGCATGTACTGCTCACTATCGATTGAAATGTACTATCGGGCAAACGAGTCAATTTTCAAATAGTATTTTTTCTCCAATAGATGTGGACGAGTGTAGCACTTCAATCTCTGTCTGTGATGTCAATGCTAACTGTCAGAATACTGTCGGATCTTATATTTGTGCTTGTAAAGCTGGATTTACTGGAGATGGCAAAACCTGTACCGGTAGGTTTGGCAGTATGTTGCGGATGAAGAGTATCTTATGTAAACTATTAAAAGTGTATTTTTCCAGAGGGTAGAAATAAGCATAGGTAACTTTATTTTCTCAAATCTTCAATAATTCATCCAATTTAAACAAAGAAAAATACTGCGTGATGACTTGTGAAAAAATTCAGCGATACAACACATTAAAGTGTGTAATAAGATGATTACAGACACAATGCACCATATGACCCGACTTCTGTTTTGATTTGACACTAATTAAATATACACCAAAGTTTCCAGTCCGCAGTTATCGTGCATGCACCTTATGGTAAACTATAGTCATCTCGTTTTCATCGCATATTGATTGTTGTCCCTTTTGTTTTCTGATAGATGTGGACGAGTGTAGCACTTCTGGCTCTGTCTGTGACGTCAATGCTAACTGTCAGAATACAGTTGGTTCTTATACTTGTTCGTGTAAAGATGGATTTAGTGGAAACGGCAAAACATGTGCAGGTGATTAATGCAGGACAGGTGGTATACTTTAGCTTATAGTTTACCAGAACATAAATGGCTTTACCCGATTACTTGATACATTCTATTTATTCGAAAACTAGAAACACGTCGAACGATCTATTTCAATTAAACAGCCACTGTCCTTATGTCCTAGCGCACTACGAAAATGTCCCAAGGAAATTGCTCTGCTACTTACGGAACGTGTAAAAACCGAATGGCTTGAAACCTCATGCAAAGATAACATAGGCCGTGAATTAAGATAAATATTCGAAGCAAAGAAATAAGAAAACTTACACTGTATGGTTAAACAAAAAAACTAAAAAGTTTTGATATTATGTAACAATTCCTTCGTGTCCATTTCAATTCCATTTTAAGTCCATTAGGGGATTCTATTTCAATTCAAGTGTGATTCCATTTCAATTCAGTGTTAGGGGATTCCATTTCAATTCAATTCCATTTCAATTCCATTTCAATTCCTTCGTGTCCATCAAGCTCTTTTTATCGAGGAAGTTACTCAAGTTACTTTCCGTAACAAAACCCTTTCTTTTTTCTTTTTAAACATTGTGCTTTCCGTTATCGATTGTCCAAAACAAACGAGGAAAATATCCAATTGCCTTGAGGCCTTTTATTAAGTGTATTCCCTTTAATTTGTCTATCATTAGAAAATATTTACTTTAATTTTTCTACACCATAAATGCGCGTACGGATTTGCCATAATCCTGATCTCTCCGAATCCAGGATGTTTTTCTTAGAAACTTATTGTTTTGAAACTTCTCGAGAAGTATAAGAAGTAGACGATGTTCCCCTAACGTAAAAGTAGTGACCCGTTTGCGCTCTAAAGCTTCGTTTCGAGTAAAATGGATATCTTCGACTTCATCGTTAAATCGACGTTCTTCATTTTTGCAAAGCAGTATCTATGTCAGTGTTTTTTCGACACTGCCGTTGGTATCGCCTACGTTTTGTTTTACCTCACTGTAGTGAAATTGCTACGGTTATACAGGCACAAAGAAGGACTGCACTGAGCTGAAAAAATCTGGAATACAAAACAGTGGTGTTTATCGAATCAACCCTGATGGTTCAGGTCCCTTTGATGTATTCTGCGACCAAACAACAGCCGGTGGGGGATGGACAGTTTTCCAAAAGAGACAAGACGGATCAGTCGATTTTTACCGTGGCTGGGCTGACTACAAACGAGGTTTCGGTAATCTAACTGGTGAATTTTGGCTAGGGCTAGAAAAGATTCACCGTCTGACCAGCAGTGGACAATACAAGCTACGTGTTGATCTGGAAGACTTTGCAGGAAACACTGCTTATGCCGAGTACGATTTGTTTCGGGTTGCGAGTGAAGGGAGTCGGTACCAGCTGAACATGGGAAGCTACTCAGGTCAGTATCCGTTTAATACGCTTCTTGGTGTCTTTAATTTCCCATGACCCCAACGTTTTGGAAAATTTGATTTCTGGCGAGGAAAAAACATCCTTTACCCAGTATTGGTGAAGAGGCAGTTTATCATTATAGTCAACAATTTACAGCCGTTTAAGAAAATAAGCCGAAGGTTAATTTGTACAACGGCTACAAGCAAAAACAGTTAACGTAATCTATAAATTATGAGTTACATTGTCCTTTTCTGTCTGTTATGGCTTTATTTTTTTTCTGACACCTCTTACTACATTTACGGAGTGAAAAAGTATTAAGTGTCGTTTTGGTTTCTCCCTTTTTTTGGCTTACTACCCTTTAAGACAGTAGGTTAATTTGTATAAGTTCTTCAAGGAAAAAAAAAATGTTCAGTAACGTTTCATTTAAGTTCTGGGCCACTTATTTTCCTCTGTCTATCATGGCTATTAGTTTTTTTTTTTTTTCTGACACTTCTT
>NC_135766.1:2426551-2445057 GCF_052425735.1 Oculina patagonica | reverse complement strand
AGTTTACCGCCACATTAAAAACCTGTACCAGCAACCTTCTTAGTACCTGCTTATAGATCAAATAAAGAATAAAATAAAAATAAAAATAAATCCTGAGCTACGCCTATTAAGCGAAGACATACCAGGCAGTATGACAAATGCAGACTGCAGACTTGCCGAGTCCGACTACTAAATTGTGAATAAGTTTTGAGGACTGCGTCAAATGTGTTTTGCAGGTTCGACTTTTGAAATTTAGTTCGATTGTAGTACATTGTAATGTAGCGAAATTTGTTGCCATTCCTGAATGTTTTTACTGACTTTGACAGCCTTTTGCCATCTTTCTGTTAGTTTCTCAAAGTTTTCGGCAAATCAAAGAGCCATAGTGTAGTCTATCAACATCTTCCTTTTTTGGTTTATACATAGTCGTTTTGCAATGCCAGAGAAAAATTTCAAAATTATTCATAGATAGGTGGTGACAGTGTTACACTGTAACATGACATTATATTCATTTTCGTGCATTTATAAATCTGACAATCTTTTTACACCTAAGGTTAAACTTGCTTTAAAGCAACTTAAAGTAGCTAATTGTTGACTCAAAAAAGTGTTTTAACAAAGCATGGATTAGCGTTAGTTATTTGGTGTAAAAAGGATATTGTAATCGTCGACAACATCGTAAAAGATACTTATTGTGCAGCTATCAATAAACACGTTGTCCATGACGTTGTTGTGAGAGAGAGGCGCGCACGGGGGGATGGGGGGGGGGGGGGGAGTAGGGATGCTCCGCTACCTGAACGTCATGGTATAGATCTAAAACATTTTGAAGTAGCGCTTAATAAATTGAAATAGTACAACCATAAATTGCATCTGTTCGAAATATTTTAATTAATGGCCCTTTCAAAAACCTAAATGACAGATTTTGTATACCCTTTCGTATACCTAAACTTTTGAAATCCCTACCCTTTTATATACCAGAAGCCTGAAAATGGTACCCCTTTCGGGCGGACTCTCCCCATATATGCCATTATAGGGAGTACCCCCCCCCCCCCGGGGAGGCGCGGTGACGTTTACTCCGGTTAAAGAAGACAAAGTGCGAGGCCTTGTAGGGATATTGCGTTGTGCTCAAGATACATTACTTTGATGGTGTCTCCCTCCACCGAGGTGAACAAATAGGTACCAGCGAGTTTTACCCCGCGATAGACTAGCATCCCATCTACGGCAGAAATAGTGCTACGAAAACCGGGATAAGCTTCCTGATGGGCCACTAGGCTCGAATGCAGACTTAAGCATTGTAGATGTTACCGGAAACTTAGTGCGCAGCTTTCAACAGAACATTTTTTGTTTGTTTGTTTGTTTGTTTGTTGAATTGTTACATAAACAATCAATGGGGAAAAGTGGTAGGCCGAGCGGCAGATTATTTTAACAAATTTAAGACAAAAGTCAATGCACTTGAAACGGGATCCTCTAGTGTACTTATGCTTATAAGTACTGCTAAATTGTTATCGACCGTTTACGAAATGCGTGATACGTGCTCCCCCCCCCCCCGAGAAAAGTCTTGTCGATTTGCCCGCTCCAACACATTGTGACCGATCCTTCAATCCTTATAAATTCGCCGATTTCAGCTTAACAAACAATACAGCAAGGCTAATACTTTGTAAAAAAAGTCGACTAATAATGTTTATAATGTAATGTTTATGCAGTTTGTGATCTTTATGACGTTTATAAAGGTTATGATGTTTAATACGACTTTGAGAGACAAAAGTAATAATAAAGTTTATCAGTTCTAGTCGTGTTACGTTGGTGACTCGCAAAGTCCACTTTAATGTATAAGCTTTGCTGTATTGTTTGTTATGTGCTTTCCTTTTTTTTTTTGGCAGATTAGATCTCTTAGTAGATCCTTCGTTAGCAACATTATCGTTGGCAGCCCCTTGCTGTTTTACGTTTTAATTTCAGCTTGTTCTGCCGTGAGTTTCCAATTCTTGACCAAGCGCTTTAACCAATATCAGCCAATTCTGGTTTCTATGACATTGATTTATAACAGGTAAATATTTTCCTAAAGTAAAACCATGTTGCCAACAGTCAAGCTAGGAATTGTCATTGCGTGACCATAGTCACGTTTCAATTGCCTTCCGGGAGAGGACACACACGAGAAAATTGAAGGAGATGAAGGAACGAATCGGTACTTCCTTTCTTTACCCAAAAAAATCTGCAAAGGTGATGAAACTGCTCAGAGGGAGATTATCCAAAGAATATACCAGTAGGGGAATACGAATGGTTTAATTCCCCACCGTCGCCCTTTTGGAGGAAGGCGGTATAAGAACACAATCAGAACTGTTACGTCTACATGGAGAAACAATGATGGGGTTTACATGTGATGGAAAAGCATCTATCCAGGGGGAGTAAGGGTATTTTTAGTTGCTTCACCACACCTTATATGCTGTATCCAAAATAATCGCCCTTTATGAGCATACAACTCTACGTACATTTGCATGATTCCTTAAGGCTGGTTCTTATATGATCGCTCCGATCGTCTCTGTCGCCTCTGTCGCTTCAAAAAGTTTGCTTGCGATCGGGGCGATCATATGAGAACATCACAGAGACGTCTGCGACGATCGGGCGATCGCTATCGCTTCGATCGCCCGTGTTCGATCCGGGCGATCGGTCGCAGACTGCGGCGATCGCGAACGATTATATGAGAACTACTGCCACAGAGGGAGACGATCGAGGCGATCCAAACTGTCCCATGATGCATCAGTATTACCCAGAACTACGTTTCCGTTTGGCCTCCCTTTTGCTTCTTCGCCGTTAAACGGCAATAATAAGAAGATAGGAGACCACGAATTTTGCCTTTGCATCGAAGGCTGCCATAAGCGATATCGGGGTTTTGAAAAAACACACGTGCGTCGATCGGAATAAAATCGAATATTCATATGCGGGAACAAAGAAAAGATCATGAATTATTATCTTGGTTGATTACCCTATTTTGAATATACCAGACGATCTGGGCGATCATATATGAGAACCCCCTGATCGCTTCCAATCGCTTCGATCGCCTACGATCGCCTCAGAATTTGCAAACGACAGAAGCGACAAAGACGATCGGGCCGATCATATGAGAACCAGCCTGAATCAGTTCAAAGCCCGGGTGAAAGTCTTTTGTATTTTTCTCGGTGCAAAAACTCGGCCGCGGATCAAATAAGGATCATAGGGTTCATGTAAGCATAGTCGCACGCGTGCTCGTGGCAAACTGGTGTATGCACTGGCCTTCCAATCCCTTGGCACTGGTAACTCTTCCCATTACTATTACACAGAGTCGTTGACAAGATAAGTACTGGAGATAGAGTGCAGACAGAACTGAACGGAGGTACTTCTACAGAAACACTATCGGCTGGTCTTGAAACCTCTGCCTTTTGGGATGATCACGCGGAGGGGAGAGGGGGGAGGAGACGGTAATTTTCTTTGAAGACATAGCAGTGTCAGGAAACGGTGACAATCATTTGTCAATCAAGCCATTGCTAAGAAAGACATAATCCAAAACTTTGTTTTTTTCGGGAGCTTTTTATATTAATGCATGTTGGCGTAGGATGCGAACGGAGGCGGATTTTGCGCCTGATGTTTCACGCGACCGAGATATTTTTGCATTTTCTGCACGTCAATGAGAAATATCTCGGTGGCGAGGAATATAAAGCGAAACATCCATCAGAGTTCACAGAAAAAATGGCAAATCATAATTTTCGATTTTCCCACGTGCTCGTTGGTCGAGAGTTACAGTCGATGAGATACAGACGGCCGTGAAAATGACATAAACTTGTAACGCAACACAAGTCACTTTAAGTGAGACACGAGAATTTGTCGGACGTCACCAATAAACGAAAATCGAAGAGAATTCAAGTGGGTAATTTGTATGAAATTGCTTACAAGCCCTTGACGCTGATAGATTTCATTTAAATAAAGGGTCTGTTAGTAGTCTATGACTGGGACAGATCTGTTTGCAACTGCGTGAGCATTTGAAGGGGCTGCGTTACAGACGAAGTTCCTGCAAAAAAACTGCCATTTTTGTTTTCTAATGTTTTTTCCTACCTTAGAAAACTTTAATTCAGTATTCCCGTCATTTGGAAATTTGCATCACATTCAAAGGAACCGTTAACAATCGGCCGAGAAGTAGTAAAGAAAACACAACAAGAAACATATCAGTTGAGAGCAAAAGGCTCCTACATTTTGCGTGAATACTTCTTATTTCGTATAACCTTGACGGTAAGAACAGGGACTCTACATATCGAAATTATCGTCAGTAGACACGAATGGAACTACCCCCGCCCTAGGGTCATTTTAAAATAACTGCCGCTTTTTTTAACTGAAACCCCATGTATGCTGGTAGACTAATGACGACCTTAAACCAGGAGACCTCGAATTGATATAGTGCTAAGTTTCTTAGAGGACCATTTTCCGCAACATTCGGCCTGATTTTGACAAATCGAGAATGTCACAATCCCTCTGATCCCATGCACTTCATGCACTGACTTACGCCCTAAAGAAGTTAAAATAATTTATTCGCCGTTCGACAACTTTTTTGCCCGATGATCTAATTACATAACAAAGTACAACACACGGCAAACAACCAATGTACTGGACACCTTATTTACTGATAGCTGCACACAGTATCACCTATAATGTAAGAGCTTATGATATCTCGTTACACCAACTAACTTTAACTGACCTATGGTATACCTAGTTATAACATTTTAACAGTCAAAAAGGAGTAACGGGAACAAAAAGCGAAACATTACCCAAATAAAGATTCTCCCACTTTTTATACCATGTTTAGCTACTTTAGGTATATAATGATAATTAACAATTAGACTACAAGCCCGAGTTTTCTATGAGCAAATAGTCAACGAGGCGCAGCCGAGTTGACTATCGCTCATAGAAAACGAGGGCGAGTAGTCTAATTGTGTTAGTAGAAACTCTAAAGGATTTCAGTCCAAAACCTACAATATTGTGCACTTTGAAGACAAAAATCAAGAAAATTTACCGCTTAAAGAGCTACGCGAGCGCGCGACTGTTTTCTATCGGCGATTAGTATAAATCTACTAGCGTTCTATCACGAATGCTGTTCTCTGATTGGCTACGCTACTCACTATCTATTCTGTTGTAGAAGGTGAGTAGCGAAACAGCGGGCGGTTGTCAACAGAATGATCGCCGCTTTTTCGCTTTTAAATTGACCGTAGAGAAGGACTTGGATTATTTACTATTCCAGGCGATGTTGGAGAAGATAAAGACTGTACCGAAATATGTAATGAAGATTTTACACGGTAAGAAAAGCAATTAATCATTTACGCTTTTAAAAGCGGGCGAATCTATAATTTTATAACATTCAGAGATGCGTTTCACTGAGACATTTTGTGGAAATAAAGTTTTTACTTTGCAAACTAACACAGTTTCTTCGTCCCATTGAGGAGCAGTAAAAGAAAGGCTAAACAGATTCGACCTGCAAGTTTTTTTGTGCATCAATAAGACTTAAATATAACAACAAAATTGAAAGCACATTCAAGGTTGCGGGCGACTCGTTCAACTTTTCATAAATTTCTTATCGTTCACGTTTCCTACATTTAAAACAACTTGACTTCCAAAGAGCCTTTGTAAGTCAGTCTATCTGTAAATTGTCATTTTACAATGAAAATCCGGCTTTTAGTTCAATTTCGAGCAAACGACGGTTTAAATAAATCGTGAATGAAATGCAAAGGCGCGCACACAGATGCTTAACAGTGCAATGTGGTTTCTTCCTTGCGAACAACTCGCTTAACTTTTTTTTAATCTTTTACATTTTAAAATTTTAAAAAAACTTGACTTCCAAGGGCCCTTGTACGTCAGTACATCTTTCAATCGTCATTTTACAATAAAAAACTTGGCTTTTCTTTCAGTTTCGGGCATATAACGGTTTCAATAAATCGTGAATGAAATGCAAGTTTACGCGCACACAGAAGCCAATGCAATGTGGTGCAGTTGTCAATTATCCGCGTGTTTAATTGTGTGACTTATTTACATCATTATTCAATAAAAATGAGAGCCTGTCTTGTTGATAAGTTTTGAACGTCTAGTAGATTTATACTAAAACAATTAGATTATTCGCTCTCGATTTCTATGAGTGATAGTTGATTCGGGCTTCGCCCTCATCAACTATCACACGATAGAAATCTCGAGCTCAAGCAAAAAGTAATCTCCCACCACTTTTATATTATGTTTCGTTACTTAAAGTAACTTTTAAATTGCTTTTACCTTAGTATAAAAGGGGTGTGAGATTAATTTATGCACGATAATGAATATAATGCCATTCACAATGTAAACACTTCACTACTTTTTGAAAAGCTTTATGAATATTTTTTGTAGTCTTCTCAGACATTGGAAACCATTTTGTGAGAACTAAAAAAGTCTCAGATGTCGATTACTACATGTTGGCATTTAGTTTGCCTAAAACATTTGACAAACCCTCAGAGAAATGTTACAGGCTGGTGGCTGTCAAAACTCAAAAAAAAGATTTCGTGAATTCCGAACAAATTTCATTGTATTACAAAGCAATACAATCTAAACAAATTTCAGACTTCGTACCCGAAACACACATAACAACTGATGCAGGCCTCTAAACCTATTCGCAACTAAGTGAAGTATATCTGAAACCCCAGAAACAGGGGTAGAACAAGTACACTATCGCTCGTAAGCGTCGCTCCAGCTCTTTTTTATCCATAACCAGTTATAAAAACGGTCGCTTTTCTTTGCCGTACAGGTTCAATATAGCGAAAAAGTGTAATGTCTTTCTGGTTCATATTGAAGATTGCTTCCTTCTCAATTCTTTAAGTTTAACATCTAAACTAGTTAAATCCCATGCAAATGTACCGCGATAATTCAAACTAAGAACATCTAAAAAACTAGTCCGTTAACAAGCTCTTTACTCAGGGAAACTGAGAGCGAAAAGCTAAAAACGAAACTAAAAAAACAGAGAAAGTGCATTCACTCAGATCTTTTCGCTCGCCGATCGCTCCTTCCGTCTTTTCAGGCTTTAACAGGCTTCTACCAAAAAATACACGTTCGTCGTCCATGATAAGCACAATTACTATAGAGCAGCTCGGGTTTCCGATAACTGTCTTTTAACGGAAACCGAAGTAATCACAACTGAGGAATCACAGTTATCACAAATAACGCAATCATAAATTAATCAGAACACGAAGCAAACACTTTATGTAATCAGCATTATCAGTAGCGCGGAAATACCTGCAAAGCCAACAGCTCGGCGGATAACCAGAACTGGATATATGATTTCCTGTGTTCTGATTGGCTCATTTACCGACCAAAACATTGTTCAGACCGCGAAAGGACTAAGCTCCAGTAGGACGCTGAGCAAATATGGCGTCGGTCCCCGAATCTTCCATGAAAGAATATAACAAGCTCGAATGGTATAAGTAGAATCCCGATTAACCCACGTTTTCTTGAACCTCGAGCTCCGCATAACTAAAACCAGTGGTTGTTTTCCTTGGATGTATGTTACTTGTGGATTTACGCTTCAATTTAACGCACGCTTTCTCGAATCAATTTTCGTTTCCTCTGAAGTTTGGTAACTCAAGATTCCACCGCACTGCGCTGTACTTTTCATTATAAAAGGATTTTTTGCACAAGGTGTTGATTTCAAGGCTGACAGCCAAAGCATCGTAAACGAAAGAAAGATGCTTCGGCCTTAATATGTCGAATGCAGCTGAATATAATTTTTCATCAGGCCATTATGACAGTTGAAGTATTGTAGTACACGTTTCAAATAGAGCCTGCTCGTAGGCTTAATACAATTTAGCTCAGATTTTTAGATGGGATCGTTTCTGTGTCACATTCAATGTTTCAGTGATTAATAAAAACATTTAGACTTAAAAAATGTTCCAGGTACATGTATGTTCAAAAGTTCTAATACTTTGTTCAGGATTATCCTGATTCGATCCTGATAACAATATTCCTTGAGGTAAAAATGTAATTAATTGTTATTCGTTTCTAAAAATTGACTGCCACCACAGCTTTCAATTCCGGCACAGAATTCAGATTTTAACTAACCCATGTTAGATATCTTTCTTTGCTGCTGTCTCAGACACTTCATTCACTTTCTGTTTATACTCAAAATTTTGCTGTGTTTGTATTTTGTGTGCAAGCAGGGTTGAAACGAACATTATAGCATTCAACATTACTCATTCAAAAGTTATTTTATTATGTTTATTGATCATATCATAACATCCTTTTCCAGCTGTTACTGCTTTCTTGCCATAACCTGCAAAAAATAAGATTTAGCAAATTGTATTAGTGCAATGAGAGCAGCTCAACTCATATAATTATTCCATCCTTTTACATATACTAGCTATCACTGGGAAGTGAAAATGATTCTGTCAGCATTTACATGCTGTTGAACTGTGGATTTTAGCTAGATCAAGATTCCCAAACAATATTTTACCATTTTTCTCAATCTCCATAGCCACTAAAATTTTACAATATGATGCCAAGGTCTGAATTGAAAAGATGATAGCCCCATTTGTTGAATTGTGCATTCACTGTATTGCATGGTGCTTTACCATGTGAACATTCCCCCATTATTGGTCAGCAAGAGATAGTTAAATTTGGTGGAAAAGTGTGTTAACATTTATACCATGGGTGATGATACAGAGAAAACAAAATTTGTCAAAATAGCACATGTACAGGGCCAGCCCAGATTCTCCCCACACCCCAATCATGTCCACCTTAATTACCAGGTGGCTAGTTTCACTTTTTATCTTGTGTTTCATCCATAATAAAAAATCTGTACTTGTCAGAATTCAAAGGATCCTACATGTAGGATCATAATCTAATATGGTTTTAAATTAAGGATAATATGGTGGATAGCTAAGCAGTTAAAATAGGGGAGAACAGCAATCACAGGAGCTTTGGATATACATGTAAAATTATTATAATTATCAAAGGTGCTGTCAAATTAAAATTCTTATTTTTAAGTGCCAGAAATGTTAACATGAATTTAAAATTCAGTCAGTTACCCTCATCTAAACAAGTCATCCATAAGCAATAAAGTAAAATTTACTACAAAAATACTTGAAATAAAATCAAAGTTTATATGATGTCAAATAAGTCAATGAGCCATGATTTAAATAATAGAAGATATTAAAGCCTGTTGTTGAGCCTAGTAGCTCATCAAGGCCAGAGCTAACCTGATTTCTGTAGCATTAAGAGGCTAGGCATATTTCTACAACCCCTGGATAGGATGCCAGCCCACCACAGGGCTACCCCTGACTGTAAATTCACTAGTGCCCATTTATACATATGGGTGGGGGAGAGACTGTCCTTTCCCAAGAACACAACGCAGTGCCCTGGTCGGGTTGGAAACCCGGCCAGGGCACACCTCCCACACACAAATAATAAATTATATCAGAGATGTTAACTCAAAAACGGTGTCTGACACTTGCAGAATGCAGAATGCAGACGTGAAGAGAATATATTGTGTTACCTTTACCATTATTGGAAGCTACGGTAACCGTAAACAGGCTAACCGGAGTGTATAGTAGGTTAACCAGAGTGCGTAGTAGGCTAACCGGAGTGAACTGTTCACTCAGATTAGCCTACTACACACTCCGGTTAGCCTAAATAGCACTCCGGTTAGCCTGTTTACGGTTAGCTTCCAATAATGGTAAAGGTACTGTAACACAATATATTCTATTAGTCTGCATTCTGCATTCTGCAAATTTCAGAAACCGGAATAAAGTGTTTTTCACACAAAGGTAGTTATAACCTATTGAACCACAATGATTTTGCCTGCATGGATACAAATTTAATTTACCTTTGTGTAAAAAACACTTTAATTGTCTCATTTATTCAGACTCATTGGACTCATAAAACAGGGAAACACAGTTAATGCTACAGCCTGACCAGAATGACCAGACCCATGACAAAAAGACAAAATTGCAAACTGGATGCACAAAAAAACACCAGCTATAACTGGAGTTTCTTAATTTGTATGCAGAGCTGTTTTATTTGTGGCTGTGCTTTTATCAAGATGAATAAATTATTTGTATTGTTTTTAGCCAAGTATACTGATGGGGAATAAGAATAAATACAGCTTCAAATCGGGTCCACAGCATGCCATGTGTGATCGGTCAACGAGAAACACATCTGGCGAACCACATAATTGCATCTTCGAAAGCCATGGAACAAGCGATGCAGTCATGGAACAACACGAAAATAACACCATGTAAAAGCAAATTTCATACACATTTACGACATATTTTTTTCAAAGAGGACAAAAAATGCTACATACCTGATTTTTCCATTTATGTGTCGTCCTGTCGCGTCGAAAACAGAGCAAAAATAGCACAAAATGGTACGGTTTCGGCCTCGCAACTCGTGAAAGCTCCGCAAAACGCCATTTTCTTCTCTACGCAACAAATCTCCATTGTTCTATTGTATTGTGTGCAAAGCCTTGTGGGAAAAGGCCGCTTTTTGGCCACAAAAAGAGCTCAGAAAAGAGAATGTATAGTGTGCCTTGCTTCGGCGGCCATATTGCCATTTCTGGTGACGTCACCAGATATCCAGTTCTGGTTATCCGCCGCACTGGCCAAGTCTGTTTTTATATAAGAATATTTTCTCTCATGGGTTTTAAAGCAACAACCTATAGCTACTAACTGTAAAGCTAAATAACGACAAAGCCAAAATACGCACCCAAAGCGCTCTACAAAAGTGCTCTACACATCAGTGAAAGGAAACCTTAGTTGATCTGTGTCGTAGCAAGTGCCTTTAGATAATTCTATGTCCTTCAGTTGGGATTTGTCAAAGTTTCCTTTCTTATATATCCTAAAATTGTCATAAATGTACTAACAAAAAAAAATGAAAAAGTCATAATTTCCGGCTAACTCTTGTCGCCGTCGAATAATAACGACGTTATGTTTCGACGTAAACAAGCGACAGTGTTTGAAGGCTATGTCATGCTATGTTAAAAAATAGCGCTGCGCACAGTTTCTAAATATAGATTTTGTCACTCTAGATCCCCCACATGACTCAGACAATAATTGCGTTCCGGTCAAAGGTTTTGTATGAGCGCGATGTATGTTAGACAAGATAGCGGCCAAAAAAAAAAAAAAAAAAACTAGAGATCTAGGCTTTCAAAGAGCCTGAATAATATTGAAAGCCAAACATTGCTGCCATAGGAAAGATACAAATGTTTCAAGAAACCAGAAAATGGCCTAAATATGTCAAATTACTCCCCGGTGGGGTACTCAAAAAAGGTTCATACGGGGAGGCTCCGCCCCGAGGTCCAAACCCTACCCTTTTATATACCATTTTGACAGAAAAGGCACCCCTGTCGTATACCTTTTATTGAAAAAAGGTATCCCTTTCATATACCTACACTACACGACATGTACTTACAACAGGACTTTTTCTTGACATTTTTATGTAGCGCTTAATAAATTAAGACGATACAGCCATTAGTTGCGTCTATTCGAAATATTTAATTTAAAGGCATTATTAAATATCTTAATGACAGAATTTCCTACCCTTTCATATACCTTAACTTGCGAAATCCCTACCCTTTTATATACCTGAAGCCCAAAAAAGGTACCCCTTTCGGGCGGAGCCTCCCCGTATAGGCCATTATAGGGAGTACCCACCCCGGGAATTACTCGAAGATGTGCTAGAGCCGCAGTGACAGATCTTCAGTTAGGAAAGGAAATCGATAAGATTACTCTACACAGAAATGTGACCAAAAGAATACTATTCGCACTTCATCCAGGCCTCGGAAAGAAGATTAGTTAACCAGAAATTCGCTAATTTACGCAAGCTATTAGACTTCTTCGAGACTAGCGGAAGCAGGAGAACTATTTGTCGGGCCATCAGTTCAGGCAATTGCACTTTGAACAGAAGCGTAAATGTTGAACTGTGCAATATATAGCGCGTTCAGAATGGCAGTAAATTTTAGAGGACATCGATTTTTTAAAGCCATTTATCCGAAAAAATGGGTAGACCTCAGCAAAATGTATTTCTCTAAATTTGTTTGACGCGGATATATGAAATACGCCCTGCCCTGTAAAATGAAATTATCTCTCGAGCTGACCTCTCCTTTGTTTCATCAAGAGTGAATATTTCGCATTTATACCATGCCATAGAAAATACAGCCAATCAAGGAAAGCCGTTGTATATTCGACGGTATTCAACCCAACCTTCCCATCGTGCGCTGCGATTGTATTCTCGACAAAATTTAGTAAGCGTATTTTCTATGGCATGGTAAAGGCTCGTGTGTATACCAAGAAAATACAAGTGACTCGTGGGATATTCCATAGTATACCACTCGAAAGCGTTGCATAACTACTATTTATTATATGGAGGAGAGTGTTTTACTGGGAACTAAACCACTCGTAGTTTTCATACGCCACTCCATCCGGGACCCGAGTGGCGTATTTTCCGTATGTCACGCTTTCGAGTGTCATATCGTTCAATGACGTCACGATTCCCGCCTTTTCTACTTTGTTGAATGAACTGAATGCGTCGTTGCCTCAGTGTTTAGAATTATGGCGGTGGCAAGCAGGTTTGTTTTGCTAAACGATGAACAAGTGAAAGAGTTTTCCGAAAGCTTCGACAACGAAAACACGAAAAAGAAGACCTTGTACGATTTAAAGGTTTTCAAAGAATTTCTCGACACTTGCGACGAGAAGAGAGAGATTGAGGATATTGCGCCTGTGGAGCTGCAAGAAATCATCAAAAAATTTGTTCTCGCTGTGCGAAAGAAAAATGGTGAAGAGTACGAACCCTCGTCAATCAGGGCGTTCATACAAAGCATCGACCGGCATCTTCGAAAAAACAATTATGGATTTTCCGTCCTCAACGACAAAGAGTTTCATGAGGTTCAAGATATTTTAAAGAAGAAACAAAAACAGTTAAAATCTGTGGGCAAAGGAAACCGGCCAAACGCAGCGGATCCGTTGTCGGATGAAGACATCGCCACTTTTTACAGCCGTGGAGTTCTAGGAATTCACTCTCCTAGAGCTCTATTAAATACCCTTTGGATGAACAACTGTACATTCTTTGATATGAGGCCAGGTAAAGAGCAGAGGGACCTTTGCTGGGGCGATTTGCAGTTAAAAACAGATTCGGAGGGAAACCGCTTCATCGAATTCAACAAAGAAAGACAAACAAAAACGCGTACCGGTGAAAACCCTCGAAATATCAGAGAGAAGAAACCTCAAATGTACGAAAACAAAAGCAATGCAGATCGCTGCCCTGTCAATGCCTACTTGGCCTACAAAGATCATCGGCCCGCTGTCATGATGAGCGATGAATCGCCTTTCTATCTTGCTGTTAACATCGAAAGGCCGAAACCCGGTCAAATGTGGTTCAAATGCTCTCCGCTTGGAATCAATTCCTTGAGAAGTATGCTGAAGAACATGGTACAAGATTCAGGCCTGGATTCAGACAAAAAGCTCGTAAATCACAGCACAAGAAAGCATTTGGTCCAGAAGCTGGTGGATAACGAGATACCACCCAACGAAATCATTCAGATTACTGGACATAAAAACGTGAACTCTTTAAACAACTACTCATCTCTGTCCGATAAGAAACAGAAGCAGATTTCCGCTGTATTGTCTAACGATGCCAATACCAGCCAAACCTTGTCAGCTGTCTCCATTGAGGAGAAAACTAAGTCGGATAGCTATTTAGCGGGTGCAGCTTCCGGAAGTTTATTTCAAAACTGCCAAATCGGAACGGTAAACGTGCAGGTGTATCAGTCCGGTCGTACCGAAAAGTGTTCAAAGATTCGTTCTGAAAAAAGGCTAAAAATCACTGTTTCAGATGACTCAAGTCAGAGTCAATGATCATGACATTAATTTTAGTTTGTAAAATTAGTTTAGAGTACAGCTGTATGTTATATCCTTGGCACCGGGTATTTTGTATTTTTCACTTCAGTGTATTTTCTATTTTAATGAAGCCCACCCGTATTTGTGTAAACCTTAATTTGGAAAGAATAAAATGGGCAATTTCAGATATTTTGTCTCCATATAATAAAAAGAACATTACACGTTGGCTCGAAGATATGAATTTTTTTTCTCGTGGCAAACACAATATCTCACTCGTTCGCTGCGCTCACTCGTGAGATATTGTGGTTGCCACTCGAACATAAAATTCATATCTTCTCGCCACCGTGTAATATCCTCTATTTATTTAACAGCAAAGTTTTCGGTCTGTGGTGTCCACCAATTAACATTATTGCAAAGTAAGTTAGAGTAAGTTAAATGCTAATTTTTGTATGAATCAAATCACCGCTGTCGCCTTCATACGGCGAGGTATTATAAACGAATCGGTCGATGTTATAATATTTCTTTTCGCGATTTCCTCCGTTTTATTCGCTTGTTGGCGTAGCTTAATTCAGCTGTACTACGCGATGAATCTTTCGGAACGAATCTGTTAAATTTTGTATGCTAATTTATCAATGTGCGTTAGAAGTCCATCATATTTTGGCACCCTATTTCAAACTGCGTAATAAAATGAAAATGATCAGAGATTATTTTGTTCCACTGTAAAGTTTTTTTGTTTTTTTCTTAAGTTTTGAGCCATTCAGGCCCTCATCGTGCGTAATAATCGCTTAGTATTGCGCCGAAGAACTCGCCCACCATAATTCGCCATACATTGATCTTACAGAACAGGGGCCAGCTTTCTGTGACGTCATCTGTGCGCAGCGCTATTGTCCGTATTTAAAAATTAACCGGCCTGATCTTCATTTCGGTTTTTTTTGAATTACTCGAAAAACCACTCCAGTTAGTATCTTGATGATAGATACCATTCAGGTTGCTGTGGTAACAACTGTTATACCACCAGGCTCCTTTATAATACACAGCACAGTTTTCGCTGCTGTAACTGTCGTTATCCTGATCTTTTGTTGTGAATGGATAACCATTATGATAAGCCAGAGAATCTCCAGCGGTTCCTAAACCAAAACAACACAAACCTGAGTATAAAATGAAGGGTTTTTCTACTACAATGGTTTAACAAACTGTAAAAGAAAACTACATGTAATTGCCATAACAAACAACATAACAAGCTTTCGTAAAAGACAAATTGACCTTTAAATTCTGTCTGACAGTTATTATTTGATGACTACAATTAATAACCACCTATTCCGCAATGGCGAGTGAGGAAAAAATAGCATTTCTAAACTAAGAGTCAAGTTCTCCGGAATATTCTGATCATGTGCTGAGATAAATAAAAAACAACAAGTGTGATTAACAAACCCTAACCTGAGTAGCTCCCCACGCTCAGCTGGTACTTATTCCCCTCGCTCGCAATCCCAAACGAATCGTACTGGGCGTAAGCAGTGTTTCCTGCAAAATCTTCCAGATCAACACGTAGCTTGTATTGTCCACTGCTGGTCAGACGGTGCATCTTTTCTAGCCCTAGCCAATATTCCCCGTTAAGATTACCGAAGCCTCGTTTGTAGTCAGCCCAGCCGCGGTAAAAATCGACTGATCCGTCCTGTCTCTTTTGAAACACTGTCCACCCACCACCGGCTGTTGTTTGGTCGCAAAACACATCAAATGCATCTGAACCGTCAGGGGTGATTGTGTAAACACCACTGTTTCGTTTACCAGATTTGTACAGCGCAGCACAGTCCTTGACAGCTGCAAAACACAAAATGACAATATTTTTCATCGTAAGGAAAAGCCAAACTTGAACACGCGAAATAACTTAATGAGATGACTTAAAACACATCATCAAAGTCAGACACTCCTTTGGTTCTGATGTAAAAACACTCTACCTCTTTCCTTGCAAAGAAAGTTAGTTATAATGAGATTATTTAAAAAATCCAGCAATATTGATAAGTCATTATCTTCATTTTGTTTCGGAAAGTAGCTTCCGAGTGCATATTGATTTCAAGTTTTGAGAAATCAATCTGTCTGTCTCTCAAACCCCGTCGCGAAAAGTTTTACTTTTCGATAACACAAAAAGGCACGGAAACACCCGAAGAAAATAAGCCTTACTCCACTGGAAATAAAACTTAAAGTGCCTATGAAGTAAAAAATATTTTTGCGTTTTTTTGTAGCTTGTTGTATGTACTTTTCGAAATGCCCAAAAGCGAATAGTGTTAAAGAGAGAAAAATCCGAGTTTTTGCCGCCTAAAGTTCGAATTTGACGTCTGAAAAGTGGGGCCATTTCGCGCGCGGCCAAAACGATCATATTACAAGGTCGTGACGTAGGAAATTGTTCAGACGACTCGAGCGTAATGGCGGATAAGAGAAGTGTGAGTGTAAGAGGTAATCAATGCGTGCTCGGAGGCCCCAATAAAACCAATTGCCGAGACAAAACAAGTACAGCGAGAGTATCGATGCATTATCTACACAAAAACTGAACTTTGCGGCAGAACTGGAGTCGGTTTTTGCGAATTCACGGCGACAATGTCCCACAAATCAGCCTCCAGCACATTTTGACGAAAGCTGCAACGATGGTCTTCGATAAAGCGTTGGCGGCATTTTATTCAGACAGTGGAAACCATGTCCAGCTAGAGGTATCTAATCCAAGTGGCTATTGCCACAAGAAACACTGCTCGTCAAACTTTCCTCTTGTGTCTCGCGATCGGAAAGCACATTAAATTTTGTATTCATGCACTAAGCATTTGTAGATTTGTTTCGATTTCTCAAAGCACACCTGACGACTCGCGCAAGAATATATGAAGTATAAAATGAATCATACAATAAATGTAACGGTAAATAAAGGCGCCCCAAGTTATTTAGTCAAGTAATGTTTGGTTTTATAAGCTGTGTTATGATTAATGAAGCTATCCGGTAAATCGAAGTTATTGCTTCCTTTCTGGGCGCCATTTTGATTTTTGGTTTATAGTGCAAACTACAGCACCTGAATATACTATATTCTTGACATCCACGAATGCCTTGTAGAAGAATTATTATATAATAGAAACTGAATATATCTGAAATATTTACGATATGCATGCTGTTAAAGAAAGCAGTCTATACTAGCACATGTAAATGTAAATATTAAGTAGGCCCTGGCCCTGGTCAGATTGTACACCTGTTTAAGTGAAAGCTTTGTTACTCTCATTTGATTAATACACAAGTTCCATCAGTTTACAACACACATATAGTGAGACTGAAGTATAGCAACTTAGTGTTGATGGAATGCTATCCCATAGCAGAAAACCCCCAGCATATAAGGATTTCCCTGATAATTTTTAAAGTAACCATTCATACTCCTCGGTTACGTGAGGCAGTCACTGAGATTTTAGTGTCTCACCCAACAGCCTAAGGCAAATGACTCAAGACTCAGGGCTCAAACGCAGACCACTTGATCCGGTGCTCCAAATGCTAACTGTTAGGCCATGGTGTCTCCCTGGAATGTGCTGATGTGTCAAATGTTGCTATTTTTCATTTTTTAGTTTCCCAAATCCAAGTTTCTGGCTCTCTCAAAACAGTATTATTGTTTCCATTCTATTATAAGTCACCCAGACCCCAGTCGAACAAAGTGAGTTTTGATCATACTTATAAAAACAAAGAAAATCATTCTGTATTTTTTTTCATGGACTGGTACTTTCAAGTGCACATAGCTTTTTTTCCCTTTTTTGCTCCCGCCACAATTTTCGCGCAGCCAGAATCTTTCGCTCTTCGCCAGAATCTTTCGGTCTTCGCCAGAATATTCGTTCGCGCCCCAAACATAGCAGCACTTTGCTCGCACGGGAATGCTTGCTATGCAGGCTAAAGTTCACATGAACAATGAACTAAAAAATTACATCATAGAAGGATACCAATACAAATGTTTATTGTGGCAGTGCAGTGTCAGGGGGGTGTTTACATGATCCCTGGTGTGAGATGAAAAATTAATACTGTCTGTAGTACATATAAATATTTGAAGCAAACAGTCATATTCCATGTTTACATCACACCGGAATAATTTTTTATAATGGGATGAAAATCTTGCAGCGGTACAGTAACCAGGGTAACCTTGCACCGGTATGACATGCTCTGGTATGTCATTTTATTGTGGTGTTTAATCATGTAATCACCCTCTTAGTACAATGTGCCAAGTATCATTCCGAATGCAAGATTTCAAGTGCCATAATGTAGGGTAGGTAGAATAACAAGAATCTGTGATAATAAAATATTATTATTACCTTTTCCTGTTTTTCTGGTAATTAATTGTGCAAGTATAGAGTAGCAGAACCTCATTCCCTCTACAAAGAGGGCCAACCCCTTTCATAACCCCAAAGGCAGGAATTTATACCAAATGTTATGATCTGACATGTAAACATAAGCTGGTAATGGGCCTTTAACTATCCCAGCCCGTGTATCCACAAATCTAATAGGTAAGCCATTCATATGAGTCTGCCATAGGGATTCTAAAGAACAAAGTATAAAATTAACAAGGATCTTTTTAAGTTCATAAGTTCTCAAAATTTTAGTGACTATTGTAAATGTGCCCTCTACCATGCAGAAATATATATACAGGTATCAGATTATTAAATACAC
>NC_135766.1:2346551-2421551 GCF_052425735.1 Oculina patagonica | reverse complement strand
TGCGTTGCAGGTATATATAAAAAATAGGAAGAAGGGATATTTGTTCGCTCGGCTCGAACTGTGACCTAGCTTTTGCGATGTTTCTTAGCGATTTTCGCTAAGGCACCGATGCCATTTCTCCTCTCCTTACTTGAATCACAGGCTAACTACTGATAACGCCATAGTTTGAGGGGTTTGTTGTCATGCAGGGAGAGACGCCTGTTTACACAGTCGAGATAAGCTTTTCTTCATGACATTGTAGCTATTACCCTGTTTAACAAAGATTCAGATTCAACAAGATATTCGCAGGGATGAGTATCTTTCACAAGAAAACTGCCGTAATTCATTGGATTAGTACATAACATTGAAATATCCGGCAAAGAAGATGACTTACGCAACGTGTTCAAGGAAGAAACTGAACTTTCTTTCGGAGCACATGTCACACGTCTTGCCGCCATTATGCTAATTATTACTATTATTAGCGAGTTTTTGCTAAAATAAAGTCCTGGAATTGTGGTGGCTCGGATAGTATCCTTTTAACATAGATATCGTCTGTTAGATATCGAATAGATATCGAAAGTTCGGCTAAATTCAGCCAGACTTGTGTAATTTGCTTTCACTACATCAGAACACAACAGATCCAAATAAACGCTCCGCACCTCACTGCACACGACTTCACAAACGGTAGCATAGACAATTTATGCTTAACCCATTGACTCCCTGACAGCTTCTGTAGCCTGTCCGACAAAGTTTTACCGCAATTACCCCAGACAAGATTGCAGTAATTAAAATGAGGTTGAATTAGAGCATTGTATATATAAAGCAGTGTAGCTGGTGGAACAAAAGGCCTAACTCGTTTTATGACACCAATCCCAGATGCAATTCTTTTAGACAATTTATCAATATGGGTTTGCCAAGTTAGGTTTTCGTCGATCAACACGCCGAGCGATTTGACTGAGGAGACACGATTTATTGGAGCATTATTAATTGAGAGCTCAAGTGAATCTGGAAGGGTACTCAATTTTTGTCTGGAACCAATCAACATAAATTCAGTTTTAGTCGCGTTTAAAGTAAGTTTGTTAGAGGTAGGCCATTTATTTAAATTACTTAGATCGTGATTTAGATTAGACTGTATAGAGCTCAGATCAGCTCCCGCATATGTGATGTGGGTGTCATCAGCATACATTCTAGGCTGACATGATGATAAGCAGTTGGGCAAGTCGTTTATGTAAATAAGAAACAATAAGGGACCTAGGATTGTTCCTTGAGGTACCCCACATTTTAGTGAACAGGTTTGAGAAAGAGAACCATTAACAAGACATCGTTGTGTACGGCTAGTTAAATATGAGTTGAACCAGTCAAGAGCTACTCCTTAAACTCCGTAAATGTTTATTTATAGTAATATTATAGTAAAATTATTAGTTTTGCGCATCTTAAAACACTGCTTATTGTACCTTTCTTGCAGGTGAACTTGTGACAGTCTGTGCAATTGACATCGTTCCATTCGTACTTATGACCTTGAAGAAATCCAAGAGTATGAGCACAGTCCTCATTGTGAAAATTGTTCGGCTGGTGTTTCGCCCAATAATGGAAGTCAAGCGGTGTTCGATCGCTCCACACGAATGTACCTTCAGTGTTGATATCAGACAGACCCAACCAAGAATTTTCTCCGCCGTGTAAACTTTGGACGTAAACATTTTCTTCCTGACTATGAATGCTGGGAAGATTTGCTCTTAGGGTAACGCATGTCCTCTGGCTACCACTCCATGAATCACAGGAAGATACTTTTCTGTAGCAGTATCCTTTAAAATAGGTCCAGTCGTCTTGACAAACTTCTGTTGTAATTAAAGAAAAGAGTAAAACGCATTTTTTTTTTCATGTTAAAACTATCATCTACACTCAATGGGCTATTTAAATCACCTTTTTACTTGTAAGTAATCATCACTGAGTCTGCTGAAATATTGCATACAATCAATCCCACTAGTACTGATTTGTACAAAAATAAAAATGTTGAATGGCGCCGTATTTATTTTTTTTACCTGCTAATACAGCATATGACACAGTCAGTGGATCAAAGCGTTGAACAAACAGTTCTTTGGCACAAACTCGAAATCCGGAGTTGGTGATAAACTTAAAACGAATGGATAAGAACACATTGATATGCAGTTTGGTTTTGTATTACATCCATCAGTATGAATAGAATATAAATTAGCACAGTAACGGTCTTAAACATTTATTTTTAACACAACTGTGTGTCTTGATAATCGACCCAGGATGCGGTCATGCACCTTTACAGATCAAATATTGGTATGAATGAATGTCTATGTCATCGGCTAACGAAGGTAGATCAGTACAGTCCCCTCCTTGAGGCTCACAGCGGTAACCTCTATTTAAAGAACCCATCCTTAGCCAGAAATTTCACCTCGCTCATTTCGCGTGAAAGTCAGTTGGTATCACGAGAGTGGCTAAAACCGTGGCAGTACATTAATACACCTGCTATTTTACGAGCTGAGTAGCTCCAAATATTAATACCTAAATCCAGCTTACGACTTCGTTACACTCCGTGGCTTCATTTTAAAATGTTTTGCCGTTAACAACACTGTTGTGGATTTACTGTAGCTGCACAGGAAACTAAAACACGAGCTAAGTAGTTTCAAATATTAATACCTCAATCCAGCTTACGATTCCGTTACACTCTGCTGCTGCATTTCCACCGCTGGTAGAATGTTTTGCTGTTAACAACACTGTTGGAGATTTACTGTAGCTCCGAAGGAAACTAACATCCTGGTTGTTAAAAAACAAAATTCGATTAAGCCACGACACAAGGTAGTCATATTTATTTTAATGAAATGTAGTGGAAGTTGTTTTGTAGCCATGCATTTAGTTCTTTAGCACGTGAGCAGGCTATCACTTCTTCACATTTGTTTTCCTATTACCACTTTGAAGATGAACTGTAAAATTTGTTGTTCAATGAGTCCCAGTCAATCTTCTTTTTTTAAATTTTCCATGTCAGTAAACTCCTTTGGTATTCCACATACAATATAAAAGAGATCATTTCCATATCTTAAGACTTACAGAGATAAAACAGAATACTGATGACTTGTTATCAAAAGAACTACTACATATTAGCTGCATCGTGTTCATACTCACCTGGCAGAACGCAAAGTTATGCTTCTTAGATGGCAAGGCGTTATTCTCAAAACTGATGTCCTTATTTTCTTTAAATAGTGGTCTGTGAAGGGTATCGAACGCCAGCCAGTTCTGTATAACATAAAAGGACAAAATAGTGACAATATAATATAACCAATAACATATATCAACCTAAGATACCAAAGACACCCAACTGAATTAAGGAGTAATACAATCTTACCACAGAGATGTCGTCATGAACCCCTGCAAAGTTTTGAAGTTCCCTGAGACAAATCTTAAAGGAACTCGCTGAGACATCTTCGAGCCACACGCTGGTAGCATCGTGCTTAAGACGTGACCTGAAGTGCTCAGCTGTTACAAATACCGTCGGTAAATTAGAGAACTTTCCCTATAATTTCAAGAGGATACAAGTGTTAGTTATAGAAAAAAATCTGATTTACTCGTGTTTTTTTTTTTTTCATTTCAGGGAAACGGTCCACCTACGTTTGGAAGAGTGACTGTCTGACAGCTAGTTCCTGTCCACCAGCGAGAAAACATTTCCTCTCCCACCACTCCCCCAGACGGAGAACCTTGATAAGCAACCCAATCAATTGTGGCGAAGCTGTCTGAGGGGTAGTCATTCCTACCAGCTCGAGTAACACATGCTGTAAACTGAGTGCTGTTAACGCTTTCAACCCAGGGTGTAGTGGCCTCGTGAACGAAGGTGGCATCAGAGTATTTCATGTGGTTGACAGTAAGTTGTATATATATTTTCTTGTGCGGGTAAAATATGAAAGGTTCAAATTTGATGACTTCACACTGATCCTCTGCCCAGGATGGAATGTTTTGAAACTTGTGCCTTCCTTTCTGAAGTGGAAAACCTGCAAGAGAACAAAATAAATTGTTCCATTTGTAATCAAGGACTTT
Organism: Oculina patagonica; assembly: GCF_052425735.1. Classification (NCBI taxonomy): domain Eukaryota; kingdom Metazoa; phylum Cnidaria; class Anthozoa; order Scleractinia; family Oculinidae; genus Oculina; species Oculina patagonica. The sequence goes on along the minus strand of NC_135766.1, from coordinate 2,417,516 downwards.
TAAAATTACGATATGGCTGTTCAAATTTATTAGACTTTTATAACGGATAGTTTTGGTAAGGCCCATAACCAACTGACAATAAAAGGGCGATCCAAGAGACGTTATGTTTAGGGGTAAACGATTTTTATTCTAATTTATTCTATATCAGTTTTTTGACACAAACTGGACGAAATTGAAGAGAATCTTCTGTCTGTCTGTCTGTCTGTCTGTCTGTCTGTCTGTCTGTCGGTCGGTCGGTCAGTCGGTCAGTCAGTCAGTCTGTCTGTCTGTCCGACGATCCGTCACTCTGTCTGTCTATCTGTGTGCATGTCTGTATATCTGCATGCCTGCCTGTCTTTCTGTCTTTCTGCCTTTCTGTCTTTCTGTCTGTCTGTCTGTCTGTCTGTCTGTCTGTCTGTCTGTCTGTCTGTGTGTGTTTCTGTCTGTCAAAGAAAGTTTATCAACTGAATAGGTTTAAATACCTGTACAGCTTCCAGGGTGATAGTTGGTATAATTTCCACGTGTTCTGCAGATTTCTTGTTTAAGCAAACACACATTTTTGAATGTACGGCCGTTGGAAGTGCAGACCTGTTCTTCGTATGACGGACAGCTATCTTCACAAACACAAGTAAACTGGTGAGGAGACGAGGCAACGCAGTGACTGTGGTACTTGCAACTCGCATTTGTACAAGGATCGAGATCTAAAAATTAACAATTATAACTGATGCTTATAAAAAAAAGGACTTGAAAACTATAAAAACTTTTAGATGAAAGAAGGATGTCTGGATATTTTGGGCCAAAATATCAGGATCCCTACGCTGACCGTTTTAAAGCTGTAGCAACTAGGACTCTTGCCATTTTTTCTCACATTTTTATTTACGTTGAGGATACTGGAATATGGATTGGCAAAATTAAGAAAAAAATGAGGCAAATTTAAGGTTAATGTTGTTGTAGTCTTTTAACCATCACAAACTTGGTGGCAGTTTAAGTTAGTAAAACATGTTCAGTTAAGGAGAACAATAGAGGTCACGTGACCAGAATTTATGACATGATAGAGTAAAAGCTAGGGTTATACTTAGCCTATAATCGTGTCTGGATTAGGGTTGCAGTGTCAGGGCTTGTCGGTTAGGGTTAGAGTTAAGTTGTTGGGATTAGGGTTAGATTTTGGGTTAGGGTTGCAGTTTGGGCCTGGGCTAGTCACGTGACTAGCACCCCTGCCACACTGGATCACCTTAGTTGAAGTAATTGTAGCCTTGTTATTGCATTGAGCCATAATAAAGTGTCTAGCCAAGCTACAATGTCAAATTATTTACTCCTCTTGCTTCAATTTTGTGTTGTGGTATAATTATAAAGGTTTTGAGGGGTATTGCCATCCACCCTCCCCTCCAACTTCTTGTCCTGCAGTCAAGTTGACACAAAGATTTGCATGAGGACTGGTGTTGATGGGCTTTGCATTTTTGAATCGTCTCCGGATTCGAAAGATGAATTGACTGACAAAAAATATTTTTGGTTAATTATTACCTCCAATAACCAAGTAGTCTACAATGACTTTGCTTCTCTGACCGTCGTATCCTGCGCTGTCTTTGATGCACACTCTAACGTGGGATGTCGTCACTTCCTTCACAGAAATAAATTAACATGTAAGGCATCTTTAAGAAGAATACAAGCTTGCATTTTAACCTTCCGTCAATCTTTTAAAAGTTTATGGTCTTATTTTATCATTTTTTATCTTTTATTCACGTTTTTGCTTGTTGATTTCATCTGATATCATTTTTATGCGGGTTTATTGCTTTCTTATCTTTTTGTAGATGACTTGCCATGTTTGAAGCCAAGATGATCTCAAAAGTTGCAAGACGTTTTCTGTTTCTCAAGTAAGTATCCGTGTAGCTTGTGTAATTATCTTTCTATCTATAAGTTAATTGCAGTTTACCTCCAGCCAGCTGCTCAAAGGAACTTTCATTGTACAGGCAATGTTGGCATTGTTGCTGCCTCCATTAAGAACAGTTGTGATTACCACTGGCGGTGCGTAAAATGGGCTTGTAAAGCTGACATTCTGCAAAGGAAGTGTAAAACAATGAACGTTTTGCAAAAAAAAAATTAAGCCAGTCTACTGTTTTATATAGACCCGGAGAACATTTAAAAGGGCCTAACAAAAGCCGCTTTAGTATTGTCTTCCTAATATTTTATTAAAGATATGGATACCTACCCTACACAGTGAGTAATTGTTCTGTGCAGTTGGCACTTCTTTCTCCGAAAACGCGATCTCTGACGACTCTTCAGCTTTCCACGACAAGGGGAAACGCTCAAAAGCCATCCAGCTCTATAGAAAACAATATCCATACATTTTAACACGAGTTTGAGAGCTTATAAAATTAAAGCAGTCTCGTATCCCTCTTCTTTACAATGATTGCACATGACTTACCACCGCAAGATTTTTGTGAGTCCCATCAAATGTCCTAGATTCCCGTAAGCAAACTTCAAACTGACTTGTAGAGACGCTTTCTATCCAAACACTCATGGCGTCCTGCTTTTGGTTTGGAATACCATGTTGGACTGTGACGTGGACTTTAGGTACCGCTGAAAAGTTCTAGTGGATAGAAATTGCACCTTGTTACTAACTTAAGCTTCTACCTTTGGTATGAGATTTGAGTGCGGTAAAATATTCTTTGGAACAATTTTTAGAATTTCTGAACATTCGTTAATGATTAATCGAGTTTTTACGGTCCGTACGGTTGGTCAGTCTGCCTCTTCAATTTAAATTTAATTTTCTGTTGCCTGATTGGTGACGATAATAAAGAATACTCTGACAGGCATTGCCAAATTAAGCATAATGTAACAACTTATGCATCATCACGAAAAAAATAAAAAAAACAACTGCAAATATCAATATTTAATCTAACCTGGGGAAATGCCACCTGATTGCATTTTGTTCCAGTAGTAAAAAGGCTAAAACTAGCCTCGCCATGATGCACTCCTGATTGGGAACCTTGCAATGCAAACCAATCGATGGTGGTGTTACCTCCATAACCCTGGCCTTGCACAAGACAGGCCTTGAGACCGCTTGTCGTCACATCTTCAACCCAAATAAAAGCCGTATCATGGATTCCTGATGATTCGTTTCCGTGATTAATGGAAGCAAATACACGCACGGGCGATCCACTAGAGAAACTTCTGTTAAACGACACGTATTCACAATGGAAGCCATCAACTCTCACTTGCTGGATGTCAAGTTTCCCCCGCTGAATTCCTTAAAAAAATGTTGCAGCAGTTTAAGATTGCATTCTAAAAAAAGTGGTTTCAACCCAAGAGATTATAAAATGTTTCCTGATGCAGAAAGAGGGATTTTGTTTATTTTTTTAGTTCAGCTATTGCTGTAATTAAAGGGACTAGTCACGGATTTTAATAGATTTTTGAACAGCCCAAATTTATATTTGTGTCGTAGGAAACCTAAAAACAATGGTCCATTTTTATAAAAAATTGCTATTTTAGATCACTAAAACTGATAAAAGGGCGTTTGGCTGCTGATGGCTTGGATGGAAATGGATTGCAATTTGAAAACGTTAGCCATTGTCTCAGAAAAATCGATATTTATAGCCGAAGTTTGATTTTGTATCCCCCAAATAAAGTTTACATATTGTGGTAAATGCTCAAAGACTACCACTTGTTTCAGAACAGTGTGGACCAAAAAACTGCGAAAACCCCGCGACAGAGTCACTTTAAGAATCAGTTCATGGAAATTAAATGCTATTCTTCCTACGTTTGATTGATGTCAGCGAAGATAAACAGTCGGCTTCTTGTCCGGGTATTAGCGACGTTCGCGCCAAATGCATTTTGACCTAATAAACATACGGTAAACCCGACTCACGTCGTAATTGTTTTTTAACAGATGTCCAATCAAGTTATGTTTGTTTTTCGGATGCAAATAACTGACCTCCATAACCTGATTTTAAAAAGAGTCTTGGAAGCCTGTTGAAAATGCTTGTGTCGTTTGCGAGTACCTGAAATTTCATTCCACAATAAAAAAGAAAAAAATAATACTTGTAAAATTGCAGGTAATTTTCCGTAACGGAATTAACAGTTATCGCAGTTTTAGTTTTCTAAAAATGTAAGTAAATTGCTTCTTCAAACTTATATAGACCAAAACGTCAAAGCAACTATTTGTTCAGTGAGTGCCTTAGACCTCGCGGCGTTGACAAAACTTAGGTGATGATAATTTTTCTGATGTTTGGCGTATTTGCATGTTAGCAGACCACCTCAAAACTCTTTTGTTTTCTGCATGAACGCACGAATTAGAACAGGTTAGGGGTTATTCCGAAGGCTTCAAGTGTCTTTGTGACGATCTTTTTTCGTGATATTTTTATTGATAACATCCGCTACGCTTGCGGTACAAAAACTTGTATTAACTTGTTCTTTCTAAGTCAAATAACCACAAGGATTTCCACACACTTTATGTAATTTAAACCAAAATATATACCGGTTATTAAGACAAAGATGCCGCGCTTGCTCTCGTTTATCACTTCTTTGCTTGTTTTTTTTTTTTTTTTTTTTTTTTTTTTTTTTGCCGTTCAGCCAAGCCAAACTGTTCGAATGAAAATCGAACAAGTGATGTTCACGCAGCTGCAGTGACAGATCAAATTAGAAATTAAAGTAATCGATCTTATTTCTTGTTCATGAATACTTTTAAATGATCTACGAGTTTATGTTAAGCCTGCGTAGGAGGCAAAGTTTTTCAACGTTGTGTTACATCGCCCTTATCGGACCCTCAACTGTCAATCTCATTACGAAACATAAATGTTTCTGTTTTCTCTGTCCTCACGGGTTTTGCTTGGGCTAGTCTCTTGTTGGCGGTTTTTCCCAATTCTTTCTTGAAATTTGTTTTCCTCGAAAGTATGGCTAAAAATTAAAGTGTAAATATATGGACGTCACCATCAAGTTTTCGTTTCTGTCAAAAATGGCAGCCAAAGTAAATAGCAGACGTCAAATCCTTGGTTACACACCAAAATAACTTTTCAGGTGCCTTGCGTAATGTGACAAGATTGATTCTTCAAATGGTGAGAAATTCTGAAAGATTACTGATTTTAAGCGCCTGTTGTTGATTTTTTTTCTTTAGGATAACTCTTTGTCCATGACAAAACTATTTGAATAAAAAGTTGTAAACCTGATAACGGAGTTGTCAGGGTGAGTGCTTTTACTTTGCATATTTGATACTGTTGGTATTATCGTGAATAACACGATGGACAGTTGAGAGGATGATGTCATGTTTGACCCTTTTTCAATAATGAACAATGCTGTTTTCCCTGAATCTTCACTCAAGAAAACTTAAAAATAGCACACTGTGAACGGCAGGGTTTTTTGCCGTAAGTAAGAGAAATGTTAACGCAGTCTCAGGTTCTTTTTGTGTAAAATTTATCAATTTGATTTCTTTTTCGAATTTAACCAAGTTACATTTTCGATTCCATGCCATTTGACGCCAGCGATGATAACTTCCCTAACGTTTGAACGATTTAACAATGGGCGTGCGCGTCATGGGGCGCACCATTGCACAACTCTGTTGTTTTCTGTATTAACATGTTCTCTTTTCAACAATGGATTACCTTTGACCCAGTCAGCTCGAAAAAGTCCTTGCGACGTTCTATTTTCGAGATATTTTGATAAATGCAGAGCAAATAATGAATAAAAGCAACACTCATTACGTGTCAGCATCACATCCTTGTCAGCATTTTTCCCTTTCTCCGTATATCCGCCAGGAGGACTGTATGGACTAATCACCTACGAACGCACTCATTTAATGTTAAAAAGCCAAAGTACTGTTTCAGACGAAAACTGGTGCTTGCAGTTTGGAAGACGGCGTACTTTGCTGTCACGCATGCGTACTGGCAGTGTTCTATAGTTGTCAGGAGTTGTTATAATTGTTGTTATACATCAGCATGCAAAAGAAAACAAACTGTTCGAAGGAATATCGATCGAATGATTTTCGTCGAGTGAAAATTCAAATCAGAGCCATGACTAACAAACTCATCAATCTCACTCTTTACTCACGAAGATGTTGAAACATCGTCAATTTCTGGTGCGCTTGTTACACTGTTCTCTGCAGCTATTGAGCGGCTAATCTGATAACAAAAAATCAAGCATTTTCAAGCATTTACCTTATTACATGAAATTTTCGCGACACGTTAATTTCGCGATTTTAAAGTGGGCATATTTCGCGACACTTAAATTTCGCGATTTTGCGAAAACTTTGTATTTTTAATCACTTTAAATTCGCGTTTTTGAGTAAGACACAATTGACATTTCCTTAGCAATATTATTTAACATACCCTTGAATTAAATAAAACGACTTCATCAAGGGAACAACAACGTCAAAATTAACAAAAACGCAAGAGCGGATCTTATTCTCGGCAATAGCAACAGCAGAGCAGTTCTCACAATGTCTACAAGTAGGTCATGTTTGTACGTGCACATGAGTTATTGATCTTGAGTCAATTGACGACAACATCCATTTACACTGAAAATCCTTTCTTCAGGGTACTAAACATAATTTTTTTTGTTGATATAAAATGAGTCACTTAATTTTCACGTCATGTTATGTTCGCGACACTTATTGTTCGCGTCACTTTAATTTCGCGATTTTTTTAGAATCGCGAAATTCGTGAAATTAAAGTGTCGCGAAAATTTCATGTAATAAGGTACCTTTTTCCTAACTGATTTTACTTGGGCTATGCTCTTACGGCAGCTTACAATCTTTAGAATAAAAGACGTTTAATTGTTCAGAAAATGCTCTATTCTATGACACTTGATTTCGTCAACAATTGCTGTTTTAGATCACTAAAACTGATTAAAAGCGCGTTTGGCTGCGGATGGCTCGGATGGAAATAAATTGCAAAGCCACCGTTTTTGAGTTGTTCTCGCGCGCCTTCAAAATTTGTAAATTTGCCTATCACTTATTTCAGAACAGTTTGCCCCCCCCCCCAAATGCGAAATCCCCGTAACATAGTCCCTTCAAGAAGCAGTTCATAGAAATTAAATGTTATTATTCTTGCATTTGATTGATGTAATAAAGATAAATAGTCGGCTGAGTTAAGGTAGATTTCAACTGACGCGTATTTTTTACGTGCGCGAAAAAAATTAGAGACAATGTATGAACGGCTTGCGTACACGTTTACGCAAGTCGTTCATACATTGTTTCAATATTTTTTCACGCACGTAAAAAATTACGCGTCAGTGGAAATCCAGCATTATTGTCCGGGTATTAGCGACGTTCGGGCGAAATGCATTTTGACCTAATAAACATACCGTAAACCCGACTCACGTCTTAATTGTTTTATCAACAGTTGTCCAATCAAGTTATATTTGTTGTTCGGATGCAACTAACTGACCTCCATAACCTGATTTTAAAAAGGGTGCAAAAACCTGTTAAGTGCTTGTCTCGTTTTCAAGTCCCTGAAATTTCATTCGGCAATTGAAAAGAAAAAAATAATAATTGTAAAATTGCAGGTAGTTTTCCGTAACGGAATGAACAGTTATCGCAGTTTTATTTTTCTAAAAATATAGATTGCTTCTTCGAACTTAATGAAAGTGTATATCGACCAACATTTCAAGGCAACTCTTTGTTTAGTGAGTGCCAAGGACCTCACGGCGTTGACAAAACTTAGGTGATGATAATTTTCCTGATGTTAGGCGTATTTACATGTTGGCAGACCACTTCACAACCCTTTTGTTCTCTGCATTAACGTACGAATAAGAACAGGCAAGAGGTTATTCGAAAGGCTTCCAGGTGTCCTTGTGACGATCTTTTTTCGTGATATTTTTAATGATAACATCCGCTACGCTTGCGGTACAAAAACGTGTATTAACTTCTTCTTTCGCAGTCAAATAACCACAAGGATTTGCACACATTTTAAGACGAAGATGTTGTCGCGCATGCTCTCGGCGGTGTCCCGCAATTATCATTGCTTCTTTGAATCGTTTAGTCCATCAAATGGTTTTACGCAGCGACAGATCAAATCAGAGAAATATAATTCACTAAGTAATCGATCTCTTTCCTTGCTCACAGACACTTTAAAAAGTCGAGAAGTTTCTGTAGCCACTGTGACGAGCTAAAAACACGTCTGCGTGGGAGGCAAAGTTTTCAATGTTGTGTTACATTGCCCTCATCGGACCCTCAACTGTCAATCTCATAACGAAACTTAATTGTATTCTGTTTTGAATAGTCTCTGACCTCACTTATTGTGCTTGGACTATTCCCTTGTTCGCAGTGTTCGCAGCTTTAAACAATAGTAAGGAAAGTACTTTGTTCATATTATTTTTTTTATTTAGTTATTTATTTATTTATTTATTCTGAGCAACCTAATTTCTTTTCAATTCTTGCTTTAAATTTGTTTTAATTTGCCTCGAAGGTATGGCTCAGATCTCTTACACCCAAATGAAAGTGTGAAAATGTGGACGTCACCATCAAGTTATCGTGTCTTCCAAAAATGGCAGCCAAAGTAAATAGTAGATGTCAAATCCTGGGGTACACACCAAAATAAATTTTCTGGTGCCTTCCGTAATGTGACAGTTAGTGAGAAATTATTATAGATTACTGAATTTATGTGCCTGTTGTTGTTTTTTTCTTAAGGATACCTTTTTGTCCATGGCAACTCTCTATCACACTAAACCGTTGTAAACCTGCATAACGGAGTTGTCAGTGTGAGTGCTTTTATTTTGGCAAATTTGATCCTGTTCGTGTTATCGTTAACACGATGAACAGTTGAGAGGATGATGCCATGTTTGACCCTTGTTTTCGAGTCACTGAATCTTCACACAAGAGAACTTTAAAATAGCACATTGTAAACGGAGGGGTTTTTTGTCGTTACTAAGAGGAATGTTAACGCAGTCGATTTGATTTTTTTTTTTCAAAATTGACAAACTTATATCAGTTTCCTTGCCATTTGACGCCAGCGATGATAACTTACTTAACGTTTGAACGATTTACTAAGAGCGTTTGCGTAACGAGGCGTACCATTACACAACTCCTTGTTTTCTGCGTAAACATGTTCTCTCTTCAAGCAATGGATTACCATCTACCCAGACATCTTGAAGATTCCTTGTGACGATCTATTTTCAAGATACTTTGAATAATGTATAAAAACAACACTCATCACCTCTGAGTAGCACATTCTTGTCAGTAGTTTTTTCCTTTCTATATTCATCCTCCAGGAGGACTGCATAAACTGATCGCCCACGAACACACACATTTAATGTTATAAAACTAAAGTACAGTTTCAGACGGAGACTGGTGCTCGCAGTTTGAAAGGCGGAGTATTTTCCTGTTACGCATACGTACTGCCAGAGTTCTATAATTGTCATGAGTTCTTTTAACCGTTTTTATACATCAGCAGGCAAAGAAAACAAACTTTTCGGAGGAATATGTTTATCGATCTATTGATTTTCGTCCAGCGAAAGTTCAGATCAGAGCCATGACTAACAAAGTCATCGATCTCACTCAGTACTCGCGAAGATGTTGAAACGTCGTCAATTTCTGGTGCGTTACGTTGCCCTCTGCAGCTATCGAGCAGCTTATCTGATTACCAAACATCAAGAATTTCTGGTTTCAATTGCCTTTTTATTCTAACTGATTTTGCTTGGGCTATGCTCTTACGGTAGCTTAAAATCACTAGAATAGAAGATGCCTAATTGTTCAGAAAATGTTCCATTCTACGACACATTTCGTCACAGTTTATCTCTGAAATTTTTGTTAACTTTTCTCCGTTGGAGGTGTGAAAGTGTGATGCAAATATTGATTCACAGTTAGGCGACGAATCATTTCTGCCAGATATGTCAGCCAAGGTAAATAGTGTCATGATATATGTTACGTCACTCGTAATCACGTGGTCTTTCAATAAACATGGCATGGTGTCAGAAGTGGTAGATTCAAACACAGTTTGAACTACAAAAACCTAGCTCAAAATGAGTGTATTCAAGCCGCCCTCAACGCTAAGTCTAGAGGGAAATGTTGCAGAAAACTGGCGTAAGTGGAAACAGCGATTTCACCTGTACATGGAAGCTTCAGGATCAATGAAGAAACCCGAGAAGCAACGAGTCGCCATATTTCTTCATCTCGTGGGAGAAGAAGCACTTGAGATTTACAACACATTTTCATTATCGACCGCGGAGCAAAAGCTCGACGTCCTATTCCAGAAATTTGAGGACTATTGTAATCCGAGGCGGAATATCACATTTGAACGGCACAAATTCTTCACCTGTGTTCAGGAACCGACCGAAGGCATCGACCAGTATGTGAAAATATTAAAAGTGACAGGCCAAACACGACTCCCGCCGGTCGCTAAAAGTTAGCCTTCAGTCTGTTAATGGAGGATTTCACTCGCTCTCTGGAGCCGTTACAGCATTGATCAGATTTATGCCATTGTGTCTGCTAGCTAGCTCTCTGGCATATTCGTTTGGTTAGATTTATCGGCTCTTGTTTGTTGAAAGATTCTTAATTGCCTTCAAAAGAATGTTGTAGTCTGTAATGTTTATCAGATCAGTGGGTCTCTAACCGTCATCTTGTTTGAAGTGGCGGTTATCTTGCAGAATAACGTTTCGTTATTCCACGGTTGCGAGGGTCTAAGATCCAAGTATTTTTATGGCTACTACAGTCTCTAGGCATTGAGAGCGATGGTTTCTTTGAGTTAATGTTTAGCTCCCCTTAGTTTGAGTGGTTGTGATTTGAGTTCTTGTATGGGACTAAACTTTACCTCCATTATTTTTAACTGTCTTGTTGCGTTACTTGCATCCAACAAATAAATTCTATGGCAGATTGATTACTGCGTTTGAAGTTTCTAGGATGCTGCAACGATGTCTCCTGGCAAATGTTTTATCTTAAGCAAGACTCGAGTTTCGGTCCTTCAGTGGACCTCATCAGTTGCTCCTATGCTAAAGTCTCATCGAATGATTTGGAATCATTCTATTTGCCGTTTTTGTACTTGACTGCAGGATCGAAAATTCTGCTTTCTAATTGGCTCGTTTAACTGGACCAATTGTGTTAATGTTGTTCGATCCGTGCTTAAGTTGTGTTTGTTGAGAAGGCGATTTATCGCATTTTAGACCGTTAAAGGTCAGTTCTGATGCTAAATGGTGGTTCTTTCTTAGCCGTGCGTAAGTGGTGTCCCACATTATGAAGAAGGGCTTCATTTCGAATTTACTGCACAGCATGCGTTAGTCTTTAGCATAGATTTTTTCTTGCGATCAAAGATAATCTCGTGCAACGCAGCGGAACGGGGCTCTGTCAAAACATAGTTAGTAGAGGGGACTGGTTAGGAAACGCGGTTTACATCAAAGGCCGATGTCTTTGTTATGGTTTTCCCTTAGTCACGTGATCTTGACCGTGCACAAGAAAATCAACATGGCGATCGGAGTTACGTGAATGTGCGGAGAATTACGCTGTATTTCGCCGGATTTTTAGCTTAGATTAGTCTCGATTCGATAAATGTTATAGCTATATTGTTCATTAGTCGTCATGCCCGGAGATAACTGTGCTGTATTTGGCTGTGGGAGTTGTAGAAGAACGAAAGGGATCGGTATTTGGAAGTTGCCCGCGGCGAAGGACGAGGCACACAAGAAATGGCGGGACGATTGGTTGAGTGAGATCACAAAGACGCGTGAGATCGACCATGAATTTCGAAAAAGGATCGAAAATGACAAGGTGTTTACCTGTGAAAAACACTTCGACGTTGAAGATTTCGAAATATGTAAGTACGGCTACGATATACAGTAGAAATTGAAGATATGCTTTCGCTTGCCATATGGTTTTGTTTACGATCTCTGTGAAATTTTCTTGAATGTTAATTTTCATCTTTCTTATTTGTGTTCTACTTTATTTCCAAATGCAGTTCAAACGGCGAAAATGACGAAGAAGAAACCACGATTCGGCGCCATCCCAAGATTAAACATGCCAAGGAAAAGTCACGAGGCTGCAAAGCCTACACCAAGACCTGCTCGATCGGTTGTCAAGGAGCACGATCAACAACCCAAGGCATGTTACAAGTCGTTTAGTGAATTGTGCCAGCGAATCACTGGCTTGAAAACCCTGAAAGGTTGGAAATTTAAAACAATGGCAGACAGACTTATTATGAAAAAGACTGTAGAACCTTTCCTTCTCCCAGAAGTAGAAATTATGATCGATGACAGTCTTGCATACACTGTGAAAGCTTTCGGTTGTTATCTTCCTGAAGATCATCCCCTCTATGTTACTCACCGGCGTTCAGTAAGAAACATTTCAGTATGTGAAATTGTTAAAGAGCTGGAGGGCTATAAACTTTGCTGTGGAGTGGAAGCCAGTGAATTAACAAGCCAGCTGTTTCATCACGTAATTCCCATAAATGAAGACTCACTTCAGGTATGTGAGCATGGTGAACAGTTTCCCAACAAAGGTTTCTGGCGGTCAAAGGGCTGCCATCTCATGTGCGAAAAAGAAGTTGGGGAAGATGCTTGCCCACAATGTTTGGAGTACCTGGTTTCCTCAAGAAAGCCCATAAAAGCAAAGGAAAGGCGGCTCTCCAAACCTGCAAGTGTCAAGGCACCAGTATCAAAAACTGATCCGGAAAGAATTAAACTGACATTACAACAACAAAGACTGAAATGTGCCGAACTTGAGCGAGAGCTAAATGAAATGCGAGCGGCAATTGTCAAAACAAACATTGAAGTCGATCATGAACTTAGCAACGACTTCACTAAAATCCTCAATGAGGCTGATGACAACATCACTCCTTTCATGAGCCTTTTCTGGCAGCAACAGAAGAAACTTTTCTCCAGCAGTCGTACTGGGGTGCGATACCATCCAATGATCATCAGGTTTTGTCTTTCACTTGCTGCAAAGTCACCTTCATGCTACGAAGAGCTTAGAAATAGTAAAGTGTTGGTACTCCCAAGTCAGCGACGACTGAAAGATTATCGAAATGCCATTCGGCCACAACGTGGATTCCAAGAGGAAATTGTTCAGGAGTTGAACTCCTTAACTGACACATATTTTGATGTTCAAAGATATGTGGTTCTTTTGTTTGACGAGATGAAAGTCATGTCAAACCTTGTTTTGGACAAGATAACAGGAGAACTGATCGGTTTTACTGATCTTGGAGACTTGGAACTGAACTATGCTGTTTTGGAAAACGTCAATGAAATTGCAACACATGCTCTTGCCTTTCTGGTTCGTGGCGTTTGCACTAACCTCAAGTTCTGCCTTGCACATTTTGCCACAACTGGTGTTACCTCTGCACAACTAATGCCCTTGTTTTGGGAAGCTGTTTGTATATTAGAAACTAGTTGCAATCTGTGGGTCATTGCTGCCACATCTGATGGTGCTTCACCAAATAGGAGGTTTTACCGCCTTCACAAACCCCTTGATGGAGATGCAGGCACTGACGTGTGTTATCGTGCAGTTAACATTTTTGCACCTCATCGCTTTGTTTACTTCCTCTCTGATGCGCCGCACCTAGTCAAAACAACACGGAACTGTCTCATGCACTCAGGTTCTGGGAAATGCACTCGGTATATGTGGAATGATGGTCAGTATGTACTGTGGCAGCACATCACACAGATGTTTTATCAGGATGTGGACAATGGCTTGAAGCTGTTGCCTAGGCTGACATATGATCATGTGAACCTGACTCCATATTCTGTCATGCGGGTCAATCTTGCTGCGCAAGTCTTGAGTGCCTCAGTCGCTGCAGTTCTAAAGTCATTTGGACCTCCAGAGGCAGCAGCTACTGCCAAGCTTTGTGAAATGGTCGATGGCCTCTTTGACTGTCTCAACGTGAGAAGCACAACTGAACATCAAAGAAAGCGCAAGCCTTTCGTAGCTCCTTACACCTCTGTTGATGATGAAAGGTGCGTTTTGACTTTACAACTTAATATTTTTTTGTGAAAATAACATTGTTAGCCTTGGGTGTAAAGTCATTTAATTTTTTTACTCTGTGCTTTGATCCAGTAAGGACTTATGTTTAGAGGGGTTGATTCTGTTGTTATCAGAAGAAAATGTAGTATTCTAAAAAAAAAACCATGATTACTATTGGTACATTGAGCAGTTTTCAATTGAGTGTCATAAAACCAAAACCAAAGTAGTCACTTTAGCCAATCACAAAGAACTCAGACAATCCAGTAAACTCAAAGCAAATTGATTGGTTTTGATTTTACTTCTGATTGGCTGAGAAAGTGATGCAAGAGTTTTTAACCAATCACTAAGTGTAGTAGTCCAAAACCAGTGCAGACATTTTTATATTTTAGTCTTGCGTGATTCCATGTTTAAGATGATTTATGGTTTTGCTTTTATTTTCTAGATTTGCATGGTTAATGAAATTCTTGGACTACCTGAAGACTTGGAAGGAGAGTGTCGACAACAGACCTGGTAACTTCACACAGAATGCCAGGAACCGAATGTTTCTCTCGTGGCAGACGCACGAAGGTTTTGAGATTACTGTCCACTCTGTTGTGGAGGTAACAAAATTTCTGCTGAATGAAGGAATGGAATTTGTCCTAACTGAGCGGTTCTGCCAGGATCCAGTGGAAGAGTATTTTGGAAGCCAGCGCAAACTGGGTAGGCGCAGCGACAATCCCGATATAAGAACATTTGGCTACAACAGTAACACAATTAGAATTCAGAGGACAGTGTCCTGTCAGAGTGGCAACACTAAAGGTCGAAAGGACAAAACACGAGCTTGGGAACAGGTCACTGATCTGAAGTTACCATGCCGAAAAAAGCAGAAAGCAAATTAAGTCACAACTGTGTTAGTGCCATTACTTTCATATAGCAGTTATTTTATTTGGCCATTCATAGTAGGCCTTTTACCACAAAGCATGAACTGTACATTATGTATTATAGCTCACAGTTGAAGAAAGAAATTTCATTTTGCTTTTTTATACAAGAAAAGGTTTTTGCTTTTAGTTCAAATTTCATACAACCCTTTAAGTCCTAAGATTGATCAAAATCAAATTTCTCCTTGAAATGACAATGATATTTGGTATGTGTATTGAAAGTTGAAATTAATTCTCCTAAATTATTGCAAGAAATGCATAGATAACACTAAGGAGAATTTTTATGTTGATCATGGGGCTTTAATGTTGGGATAAGGTAAAAACTTAACTGCCTCTTTGGCCTTTTGAAGTAGGCCATCAACCGCATGGCATCTAGTGTACATGTACATTATGTAATATAGGAACAGAGTTACCGGTAACTCATATCATGGTTGCGGAAGAAATTTTGTAGTGCTTTTTGCAATAGGAAAAAAATTGTTTATTTTGACTCTTCAAACTCCCAAGATTGTTCAAATTCAAGTTTCTCCTTGTATAATCAATGCATCTGTTTCACCTATCAGGCAATGAGACTTTACTAATGGGACGGTTCATTGAAAGTACAAATACATTTTTTCCTGCTTTTACTGAAAAAAAAATATTGATCATGGGTCTTTATTGTTTAGTGATCAGGTAAAAATGTAAAGCATCCCTCTTGCAGAGCCACTCCAGAGTTACGAGTAAAAAGTGATAGCTGGCATTTCAATTTTCAAATTGAGTTTTTTTTATTTTTATAACATAAAAATGGAATAAAAGTTTGATTACAATTATTTAGAGTAAATGACAAGGAGTATAATTTGACCTTTAAGAGTTTATAGTTCTGATATAAGCATGAAAATTAAAATTGTTCTCACAGGTAACATGTACATGTACTGTGAATAGGGGTACTCATCAAATAAAAACAAAACAATATGCATTAACAACAGTCTCAGTCACCTCTTTGTTGTTCGTTCTCGTTACAACTTCTACTGATTTCCTTGCGAAGCGCCTTCGCTTTAGTATGCTTTGCCTTGATCTTATAGCGATGAACTATATCCGGCCTTGACAAAAGCGAACGAGCGCACAAATACATACAAGCTCACAATTCCATGCAAGACATTCTTGCAAACATGGCAGTCTGGTTCAAGTTCTGCACTTGATATAATTGAGTTATAGTTGGTAATGATGTCACTATCAATAGTTGCCTTGTGAGAACTAATTGCCCCCTTCTTCAAGCTGTTGGTACAAATATCTGCTCAACTCATTCCTTAAATATGCAGCAAACATTTTACTTTCTAACACATTGCAAGAAGGTTCGGGCTTAAATGTTGCTGCTGTTCGCTGTTGTGTTTTGCAGCCTTGTGTCTCTCGTAACTTCCTCTTGTTTTATACTTTTTTCCACAGGCATTGCAAACAATTTCGTGGTGCTCAACCTACGAAAATATCACCAAAAACAATTACATTAATAACTTTTCGAAGAACATAAAATTTAGCAGCTGGATTTTCTGGAAAGCTTTCCGCGACTCACTGGAGTATCGTAAAGAAATTATCTGCTACAAATTTTAACACTCGAACCGAATATAAGCTTAAACATGTTGCTATGACCCAGACCGCTTGAACTTCGACACCAAGCTTTCATTTAAGCATTTCTTGATTCATAGGGATCCCAGAGAAAATTTATGTCGACGAAAAGGCAATAAATAGGTTTAGATTTTAGGCAAGAGTTGCTTGGATTCCGTTTGTTGACATAGGTTATACGAGTCGCGATCGTGCAGCCAAAGTGAAACAAATTTAAGCTTGGCAGTGCAAAAGTACGGCTCAAAATTACAATCTTTATACTTACATTACCAACTGCGACCGAAATTTGCTCTTCTATATCTTCATCTCCTTTACAATTCCTATAATTGCCTCTAAGTCTTCTCCCAAAACAAACAAATCGGCTGCACTGTCCGCCATCTTGAATGAAACTGTGCACGGTCGGAGTCACGTGATGGGTCGGTTCAACATCGGCGGCCGCGCTATTGTTTTGCCCTTTGAAGTGTGCCGGTTTTCCTAACCAGTCACCTCTACTAACTATGGTCAAAAAAAGGGTCACAAGTGAAAATATTAAAAGTGACAGGCCAAACACGACTCCCGCCGGTCGCTAAAAGTTAGCCTTCAGTCTGTTAATGGAGGATTTCACTCGCTCTCTGGAGCCGTTACAGCATTGATCAGATTTATGCCATTGTGTCTGCTAGCTAGCTCTCTGGCATATTCGTTTGGTTAGATTTATCGGCTCTTGTTTGTTGAAAGATTCTTAATTGCCTTCAAAAGAATGTTGTAGTCTGTAATGTTTATCAGATCAGTGGGTCTCTAACCGTCATCTTGTTTGAAGTGGCGGTTATCTTGCAGAATAACGTTTCGTTATTCCACGGTTGCGAGGGTCTAAGATCCAAGTATTTTTATGGCTACTACAGTCTCTAGGCATTGAGAGCGATGGTTTCTTTGAGTTAATGTTTAGCTCCCCTTAGTTTGAGTGGTTGTGATTTGAGTTCTTGTATGGGACTAAACTTTACCTCCATTATTTTTAACTGTCTTGTTGCGTTACTTGCATCCAACAAATAAATTCTATGGCAGATTGATTACTGCGTTTGAAGTTTCTAGGATGCTGCAACGATGTCTCCTGGCAAATGTTTTATCTTAAGCAAGACTCGAGTTTCGGTCCTTCAGTGGACCTCATCAGTTGCTCCTATGCTAAAGTCTCATCGAATGATTTGGAATCATTCTATTTGCCGTTTTTGTACTTGACTGCAGGATCGAAAATTCTGCTTTCTAATTGGCTCGTTTAACTGGACCAATTGTGTTAATGTTGTTCGATCCGTGCTTAAGTTGTGTTTGTTGAGAAGGCGATTTATCGCATTTTAGACCGTTAAAGGTCAGTTCTGATGCTAAATGGTGGTTCGATGAGACTTTAGCATAGGAGCAACTGATGAGGTCCACTGAAGGACCGAAACTCGAGTCTTGCTTAAGATAAAACATTTGCCAGGAGACATCGTTGCAGCATCCTAGAAACTTCAAACGCAGTAATCAATCTGCCATAGAATTTATTTGTTGGATGCAAGTAACGCAACAAGACAGTTAAAAATAATGGAGGTAAAGTTTAGTCCCATACAAGAACTCAAATCACAACCACTCAAACTAAGGGGAGCTAAACATTAACTCAAAGAAACCATCGCTCTCAATGCCTAGAGACTGTAGTAGCCATAAAAATACTTGGATCTTAGACCCTCGCAACCGTGGAATAACGAAACGTTATTCTGCAAGATAACCGCCACTTCAAACAAGATGACGGTTAGAGACCCACTGATCTGATAAACATTACAGACTACAACATTCTTTTGAAGGCAATTAAGAATCTTTCAACAAACAAGAGCCGATAAATCTAACCAAACGAATATGCCAGAGAGCTAGCTAGCAGACACAATGGCATAAATCTGATCAATGCTGTAACGGCTCCAGAGAGCGAGTGAAATCCTCCATTAACAGACTGAAGGCTAACTTTTAGCGACCGGCGGGAGTCGTGTTTGGCCTGTCACTTTTAATATTTTCACTTGTGACCTTTTTTTGACAGAGCCCCGTTCCGCTGCGTTGCACGAGATTACCTTTGATCGCAAGAAAAAATCTATGCTAAAGACTAACGCATGCTGTGCAGTAAATTCGAAATGAAGCCCTTCTTCATAATGTGGGACACCACTTACGCACGGCTAAGAAAGAACCACCATTTAGCATCAGAACTGACCTTTAACGGTCTAAAATGCGATAAATCGCCTTCTCAACAAACACAACTTAAGCACGGATCGAACAACATTAACACAATTGGTCCAGTTAAACGAGCCAATTAGAAAGCAGAATTTTCGATCCTGCAGTCAAGTACAAAAACGGCAAATAGAATGATTCCAAATCATTCGATGAGACTTTAGCATAGGAGCAACTGATGAGGTCCACTGAAGGACCGAAACTCGAGTCTTGCTTAAGATAAAACATTTGCCAGGAGACATCGTTGCAGCATCCTAGAAACTTCAAACGCAGTAATCAATCTGCCATAGAATTTATTTGTTGGATGCAAGTAACGCAACAAGACAGTTAAAAATAATGGAGGTAAAGTTTAGTCCCATACAAGAACTCAAATCACAACCACTCAAACTAAGGGGAGCTAAACATTAACTCAAAGAAACCATCGCTCTCAATGCCTAGAGACTGTAGTAGCCATAAAAATACTTGGATCTTAGACCCTCGCAACCGTGGAATAACGAAACGTTATTCTGCAAGATAACCGCCACTTCAAACAAGATGACGGTTAGAGACCCACTGATCTGATAAACATTACAGACTACAACATTCTTTTGAAGGCAATTAAGAATCTTTCAACAAACAAGAGCCGATAAATCTAACCAAACGAATATGCCAGAGAGCTAGCTAGCAGACACAATGGCATAAATCTGATCAATGCTGTAACGGCTCCAGAGAGCGAGTGAAATCCTCCATTAACAGACTGAAGGCTAACTTTTAGCGACCGGCGGGAGTCGTGTTTGGCCTGTCACTTTTAATATTTTCACTTGTGACCTTTTTTTGACAGAGCCCCGTTCCGCTGCGTTGCACGAGATTATCTTTGATCGCAAGAAAAAATCTATGCTAAAGACTAACGCATGCTGTGCAGTAAATTCGAAATGAAGCCCTTCTTCATAATGTGGGACACCACTTACGCACGGCTAAGAAAGAACCACCATTTAGCATCAGAACTGACCTTTAACGGTCTAAAATGCGATAAATCGCCTTCTCAACAAACACAACTTAAGCACGGATCGAACAACATTAACACAATTGGTCCAGTTAAACGAGCCAATTAGAAAGCAGAATTTTCGATCCTGCAGTCAAGTACAAAAACGGCAAATAGAATGATTCCAAATCATTCGATGAGACTTTAGCATAGGAGCAACTGATGAGGTCCACTGAAGGACCGAAACTCGAGTCTTGCTTAAGATAAAACATTTGCCAGGAGACATCGTTGCAGCATCCTAGAAACTTCAAACGCAGTAATCAATCTGCCATAGAATTTATTTGTTGGATGCAAGTAACGCAACAAGACAGTTAAAAATAATGGAGGTAAAGTTTAGTCCCATACAAGAACTCAAATCACAACCACTCAAACTAAGGGGAGCTAAACATTAACTCAAAGAAACCATCGCTCTCAATGCCTAGAGACTGTAGTAGCCATAAAAATACTTGGATCTTAGACCCTCGCAACCGTGGAATAACGAAACGTTATTCTGCAAGATAACCGCCACTTCAAACAAGATGACGGTTAGAGACCCACTGATCTGATAAACATTACAGACTACAACATTCTTTTGAAGGCAATTAAGAATCTTTCAACAAACAAGAGCCGATAAATCTAACCAAACGAATATGCCAGAGAGCTAGCTAGCAGACACAATGGCATAAATCTGATCAATGCTGTAACGGCTCCAGAGAGCGAGTGAAATCCTCCATTAACAGACTGAAGGCTAACTTTTAGCGACCGGCGGGAGTCGTGTTTGGCCTGTCACTTTTAATATTTTCACTTGTAACCGAGCTGCGCACCAAAGCAAGCACGTGCGAATTTGGCGTACTGTGTGAAAGCTTAATTCGAGATAGAATCGTTTGTGGAATACTTTGCGACACTATGAGAGAAAAGTTATTGCAAGAAAACGATTTAAGTCTTCAGAAAGCCATTGATATGTGCAGAGCGTCGGAGTTTTCCAAACGCCAAACGAAATCGATAACCGAAGAATCTAAAAGTGTAGATTAAGTAGATAAGAAAGCTACACCGAGTGGTAAATTCCCGCCAAAGGACAGAAAGGATAAAAATGACCAGTCGAAGACAAAAAATGGAATCCAAAAGGCATGCAAGTGATGTGGAACACTTCATGCACCGAGAAAATGTCCAGCTTATGGAAAAATCTGTCTCAAATGCAAGAATCGAAACCACTTCGCATCTCAGTGTCTCACGAAGAATGTTCATTTAGTGGAAAGCGATCAAGCCGCTCAATCTATTGTCGAAGACGAGGAGTTAGAAGAATTATTCATCGGTCAAGTCCAGAAAGATGACCATGGGCAAGAATGGAAAGCATCTCTTCAAGTGAACAACAACATGGTAGAGTTTAAATTGGATACTGGAGCACAAGCAAATGTAATTCCATCGGATGTATTCAACTCGCTCAAAGGAACACCGCAGCTGAAGACAACTAAAGCAAAACTCACTGGCTTCAGTGGATCTGTAATACCTGTGCTAGGAGTGGCCAGAATGATTTGTAAGTACAAAGACAAACAGATTGATTCTGATTTCTTTGTTGTTGAAGCTGAAGGTCAACCCCCCCTACTCGGATTAAGAGCATGTCAGGAACTGAGCTTAATTAAGTTTGTCAGAACTGTTGACACAGCTGATGTCAATACTAAGAGTTCTATCCTTGATGAATTTAATGACCTATTTGAAGGCCTTGGAGAGCTTGAAGGGGAACACCATATTGAAATTAATCCAGAAGTTAAGCCTGTCATTCACCCCCCTAGAAAGGTTCCATTCACCCTTCTACCCAAGCTAAAGAACGAATTAGAACGAAGGAACAGTTGGGTGCCACAGAGAAAGTTGATCAGCCAACAGAATGGGTTAACTCCATTGTGATAGTGGAAAAGCCAGATGGAAATCTGAGAATATGTCTTGATCCAAAAGATTTGAACCGAGCAGTGAAGAGAGAACATTTCCAACTCCCAACAGCCACTGAGATAACTAGCAAGTTAACTGGTGCAAAAGTATTCAGCAAATTAGATGCCAAAGATGGCTTCTGGCATGTTAAGCTAGACCACCCTAGTTCCCTTCTCACAACCTTTAACACACCATTTGGACGTTTCAAGTTTAATCGCTTACCATTTGGCCTGAATTCCTCGAATGAAGTATTTCAGAAAAAAATGCAGTTTGCCTTTGAAGGAATTGAAGGAGCAGAAGTTATCTATGATGATGTTCTTGTATGGGGCAAAGATGAAGAGTGCCACGACAAAGCACTCAGAAATGTGCTTGAGAGAGCCCGCGAGAAAGGTGTTAAGCTGAAGAAACAAAAGTGTGAAATCAAGATTCCCGAAGTTGTGTACATTGGTGACAAGATTACCAAAGATGGAATCAAACCTGATGAATCAAAGATTGAGGCAATCCTTAACTTGCCATCCCCGCAAAACAAGAAGGATGTGGAGCGCCTGCTAGGCATGGTAACTTACCTAAGCAAGTTCATCCCAAACATGAGCGCCTTAACTGAGCCGCTAAGAGTCCTACTCAAGCAAGAGGTACAATGGCACTGGGAGGAGCAGCAAGAAAAAGCTCTTAATGAAATTAAGAAGGTCCTAACCTCAAAACCAGTACTGAGCTACTATGATGTAAACAAGCCTGTGAAGCTTTCAGTAGATGCATCCCAATCAGGACTTGGAGCTGTGTTACTTCAAGATAATCAGCCTGTGGCATATGCATCAAAATCCCTGACTGACTGCCAGAAAGGATATGCACAGATTGAAAAAGAAACACTGGCAATAGTATTTGGATGCGAACGTTAGAATAGTAGAAAGCCACTAGAAGCAATATTTGCCAAACCAATTGCCAAAGCACCACCCAGAATACAACGCCTACTGCTTCGATTGCAGCACTACCACCTAAACGTGAAGTACGTTCCAGGAAAACTGATGTTCATTGCTGATGCACTATCCAGAGCCCACCTGGAGACCACTAACACTAATCAAGGGATACCTGATGCTGAAATTGAAATGCAAATCCATCTCCTGGTAGCTAATCTCCCAATTTCAGAGCAGAAACTGAAAGAGTTTCAAGAAGCAACAAAGGCAGATCAATCTCTTCAGACAGTTGCACAGCTGACCAAACAAGGATGGCCTGACCACAAGAATAAAGTACCTGCTGATGCAAAACCATACTGGAGTTTCAAAGAGGAAATTCATGAAGCTGAGGGAATTCTCTTCAAAAGTCACAAGATGATTGTTCCTGAACGACTGAGACCCGAAATGCTTAAAAGAATTCACGAAAGCCACCTTGGAATTGAGAAGAGCAAGCGAAGAGCCCGTGACATCCTGTACTGGCCGAACATGAATGCACAGATTACAGATGTGATTGCAAATTGCAGTTCATGCCTAAAGCATAGAAAGAACAATACCAAAGAGCCACTGATACAGCATGAAGTTCCAGATAGGCCCTGGCAAAAGATCGCCTGCGATCTATTCACCCTTGGTGGAAAGGACTATCTCTTAACTGTCGAATATTACTCAAAATGGGTAGAAATCGGCTTGCTGCGCGACAGCACCGTAAGTTCTGAAGTCGTCACCCAACTTAAATCCACCTTTGCACGCTATGGGATACCTGATGAGGTCATTTCCGACAACGGTCCCCAGTTCTCAAGCCGGAAATTCAAACAGTTTGCAAATTCATGGGAATTTAAACACACAACTACAAGTCCCAAGCACCCACAAGCAAATGGACAAGTAGAAAAAGCCGTTGGAACAGCCAAATCTGTACTAAAGAAAGCTAATGAAGATGGTACCGACCCATACATTGCCTTGCTGGAAAACAGAAATACTCCAATCACTGGACTGAGCTACTCTCCAGCTCAAATTTTCCTTAACAGAAGGCTGAAAACCAAACTTCCAACTGCTACACAGTTGCTGAATGCAAGAATCCCAACCGATGCTAAGTCCCAGCTCTTAGCTCAACAGAAATCACAGAAGCTGTTCTTTGACAGAGGAGCAAAGCCATTACCTCCTGTCACAACTGGTGACACTGTTCAAATGAAAGCAAAGAATGGCTGGAAACCTGCTACGGTTACAAAACTTGCTCACACCCCTCGATCAGTAATTGTGAAAAGCAATGGAACTCTCTACAGACGAAACAGGAGAGACATCATCAAGACACCGGAAGTCACAAGTCCGAAAGGTGACAGAGGGAACACGCAGAGCAGAGGAAGTGACAGAACCATCATCAAGACACCTGAAGTAGTCAGAACAAGATATGGCCGTACTATTCGAGCACCAAGACAAGATGACTTTATATACTATTAGTTTTTGTATATTGCATGTTGCTATGCTGACTTGCTGAGTTGTTGTTATCAGCTGAGAACACTTGTTTTAAAATGACTTTTGACATAAGGTCTTGGACAATGAACTGTGGACAATGTTGATATTTTAATAGCATGTTTATTACTCCTCATACATGTATTTGCTTAGAGGGGAGATGTCATGATATATGTTACGTCACTCGTAATCACGTGGTCTTTCAATAAACATGGCAAATAGCAGACGTCAAATTTTTCGGGATGCACAAACATAAATTATCAGGTGCCTTGCGTAACATTGGCAAGATAGATTGTTCGGGTCACTGATCTCTTTGATGGCACAAAACAGGTTTAAACGCATGCTAACGTGAAGTGAATACCAAATCGAAGAGCATTTTTTCCTGGCCTGTAGTTAATCATAACCAGAAATTTAGATATGACTAGCTAGTTGTCGAAAATAAAATGGCTATTACAAAAACTGAATTGTTACGCTGCGCGCTTTTGTTTTTGGCGTATTTGAAATTTCTCTTTTTTTTTCTATTTTGCAATTTCAACAAATTTGGCAAGGATAACACAACACACATGGTTTATTTTAAAGTCAATTATTTGTTCTAAATTCTTAAAACGGATTTTAGTATCCTCTTGGAGCTTCTTTTTGTGCATAAAAGACATATCCAAGTTATGTTTTTCAGTAAATATGTGGTAGTCTTTGAATCAAAGCAAGACGCGAGTTCGCGACGCGAGTTGGAGACGTCAACTTCCATTTAGTTACAGACCGTTTTTTTCTGGTCGTGCGAAATGAAACAATTATCGAAGCAGTCACCGTTGAAAATCAGGATGTTTGCACAAACAGTGCTAAAATCAATGTACGAAAATGTTTGCAATAACCTTGTTTCTAGCCTGCGTAGCTTTCGGTTTTGTTGGGTTAACGCGCACGAGAGACAATAGACTAAAAACACCATTGCTATCTAAAAAAAAATTATCGGTTTCGAAATTAGCTTAACGAGACGAACAAACAAGTTGTTAGTTGAATAGGTAAAATTTGAACTGCTCTGAATGCAAAAAAATATCAAATGAATGTAGAATTATTGTACAAATTTATATCTAGACTTGCACCAAGTCGCGTCGAAAGACTTTGAGAAAGTAGCTTTGTTAGCGGGTGTTTGTTCTAACCGATAAAATAATATCTCTAAAATACGCGCATCATATTTTGTCTCGAGCTTTGTACAATTATTGCATTACGCATATACTGTGGTTAGATAGGAAACAGGAAAGTGTACATACCTTTCGCCCCTTCATGCATCAAGCATAAGCAAACCAACAAGAACACGCCTTCCTTCACTGAAAACACCATGGCTTGATATTTTGAAGTGATTACCGCTTCTTAGAAATTAAAACTGCTGCGAAAGTATAGCTTCTCTTTATATCAGCAACGAACGCGAGGGGGCGTTTTCAATAACAGACGTAAAAGGTGTGCAAGTTTCGGCATAGACCTCAGCAAAATAGCTTCAATAACAAATAAGTTGCAGCATAAAATTGTTGTATTTTCTGTTCAAATATTTGGTTCTCTCAGATTCGCTCGCCAACGAAGAAAATGTCATGGTATCGTTCAACGGGTCTATTCTCCACAGGGGATAGAGGAAATTAGTCAAGAAAGTAATTTTTTTGTGTAATGAAACGGTGATTATCGTAAAAGAAGTATAAGTAGTATAATGTCAGTACCTAGCCAGAATATTTATGTCATTCCCATTTATTGACTGAAAAATAAGAACATGGTATTCACCTTTTGTTATCGAGTGTATGGGGAGAATATCGCCCGAGGTCTGTCTAATGCGGTCCGAGTGAGGCAAGGTCTGTGAATGAATTAGTTAGGGTGATTAATTCCACTACGGATTCGAGCGATTATGTGTTAATCTTTGCCGCGTAAGTTTCTTGTGTTTTGCAAGCCAGTCAGCTCAAAAAGCTCCCGGGTATTACGGTAGAATCGGACCCGGTTATTAGAAAATCACATCACCCGTTATATCTTAACAAGCCCTAGCCATACAATAAATATCTGTTAGTGTTAAGCCGTTTCAAGGAAATCGCCGTGTGATCGAACAGTGTTTGTTTTAAATTGACTTATAAGAACCTAGTGACGTACAAATACGTCCCTATGTGATGTTTATTTGTTTAACAAACAAAATTAAAAGCTGTCCTGAAACCAGTTTAAACCTGCGATGGGCGATGTTTCCTTCCACTTCAAAAGAACACACACAGGCAATAAAAAATATGATCAACAGAGATATGATGGGAGCCTGAATTATAATAACTTACATTAAAATTTCTATTGTATGCTAGGATTAGACCAAATGAACTGATTTGCTTAAATGCGTTTGATGATATATTCAACTTAATGCCAAATGGGGAGTTTTTGTGAGTTTCGTAGATCTATTTATAAACCAATGGTAGTTGATTATTTTCATGGGCAAAGTGTTTGCACGTGTCTGTCGATGTTTCTACCCAGAGGTCATTAAAGGGGAAGACCACGTGGTGTTTTCTTTTTGAACCGAGCAGAATTTTTTATGGCCATAAGACTTTTAACTTATGTTTTACTTTCATTATATTAGCTGATAATCCTAAGCTGAAAACCAGTCACGTTCCCATTTCACATCCACGAGTGAAGTAATTAAGTCTTTAATGAAAAACTAATTCAACATCCTTTCAACATCAGTCTTAGCATTGTATGCCCCTGATGAAGGTTGGTTGGTTTTGTTCAACCGAAATATTGGGCCAAAATAAATTAATAAAATTAGTCCCTAGCTGTTTGATCAGCCCTGCATTTAAACCCAGGGTGGGTGACTTGATTTAAATAGGGGATTTTAATTTAAGTGACTTGGCGCGGCCTTAGCGTATTTAGTGATGTGATGAATAAACAAACACGAGAGTTCAATTTTTTTTATGGTTTTCTCTGTGTTATATTATTGCCTCTCCTGGCAATTTAGGGGTAATTTGACAAGGGATTTTTTGGGGGGTTATTTTTGGTCCAGGGATTTTTTGGGGTAATGTCGGAAGACTTAGGGATTTTTTTGGGTCCTGAATTTTGCCTCCATTCGATCATCCCCGTCATTTACAATCCGGAGTACCGCCCCCCCCCCCTCCCCCTGGGCATTTAAAGCCTTTCAACATCTCGTTCATTGTGTTTGTATTGCAAAATACGTATAAACAATGTATGTATGGGGTGGACATTTACCAAGGTCAGAAAACCGCCCATGACCAGAAGTGATGTAATTGTATCTTCCCAGATGTCATGAATATAACTACGGAGCAACATTGATGTCTGTGCTATGTTCGTGCGATGTTTCCATGTATTTAACCGCCAACTCCATAACGTGGAAAGAGGAATTGATTTATTAACAAAACCCAAAATTTAAATTGATGCTGCTTGATTTTTAGCCAAAAGGATGTTATAAAAACTATAAAATTATCGCATTAAAAAACAGCGATAATTAACAAGAAATTCAAACGTTACCAGGTATTCTCGCGCGTTGATTGGTCGAGAGTTAAAGACGACGAGAGTACGCACCATGAAAATTACATGACTTGTAACGCAACACAAGGCATCTTAAGTAAGACACAAGAAATTGTCGGACGTCACCGAAAAACGAAAATCGAAAAGTGGTGAAAATTCAATTGGGTAATTTGTGAGAAATCGCTGACAAACTTTGACGATGATGGTTTTCATCTAAATTTATCAGTAAATAATTTTCAATTCATATTCCGCTCGCACAAACACCAACCTGATGGAGGGTTTGTTAGTAGTATGTGACTGGAATAGATCTGGTTGCATCGGCGTGTCCATTTGAAGGGGCTATGTCACAGACGGAGCTCCTGGCAAAAATGCCCATTTTTGTTTTCTCATGCTTTTCTATCTTAGAAAACTATTATTCAGAGTTCCCCTCAATTTAGAAGTTTTTTTTTATACATCAGAAATGTTTAAAACGTCGCGGCAAAGCTTTTTTAAAGGTCTATCTTTGACAATGCCCTACCAACATCACCTTCAAGGAAGTGTTAAGCTTCAGTAACACACATCGGTTGAGAGCAAAAGGGTCTTTCACTGTGTGTGAATTCTGCTTATTTCATATAACCTTTGACAGTAAGAATAGGGACTCTAGATATCAAAATTATAGTGCAGTACACGGGGTTTCAAAATAACTGCCCCCTTTTTTTAAAATGAAACCCCATAAAACAATCACCATGTTGATACTGGCAGACAAAAGACGACCTTAAACCAGGGTATCTCGTGTTGATATAGGGGTAGGTATACTAGAGGATCATTTTCCGCGACATTCGGCCTCATTTGACAAATTGAATACGTCACAATCCATTCTGATCCCACTTTATTGATTTACGCCTTAAAGGTGTTAAAATAATTTACTCGCCGTTCGACTGCTTTTGCTCAATAGTTTGTTTACAAAAGTACAACACAAGACAAACAACCAATGTACTGGAAAAGTTGTTTATTGATAGCTGCACACTAAGTTTCCAGTATCACCTATAATGTAAGAGCTTATAATATCCCGTTACACTAACTAACTTAAGCTGACCTATGGTATACGTAGTTATGACATTTTTAAAATCAAAAAAGGAGAAGCGGAAACTAAAAGCAAAACGTTACCCATATTAACTTTAAAGATTCTTCTAATAATTATGCCATAGTTAGCTACTTTAAGTAACTTTTAAACAAGGGTTAAGGTGAATATAATGTCAAATTAGTATACGTAATTGGACTACATGCTGTCCAATTTGGAAATAATTTGATGAAAAAAATTCCGAGGGCAGCCAAAATTGGACGAGGCCGTAAGCCGAGTCCAATTTGGCTGTCAGAGGAATTTTTTGAATCTAATTATTTCCAAATTGGACAAGCATGTAGTCCGGTTACATATTAATTATATAGCTTGCAGTCAGTCAATCCAGCGTAAATAATAAACTTTTTTATATGTCCAGAGCGGGAAAAAACATTCAACAATAGTAGGCATAAAAAAAATAAAAAATAAAAATAAATATATGTTTATAGTGGTCATGCACTTAGCTTCATATCTCAACGAGATAGCTAGTTTACAGGCATGCCACTGAAACAGAGGAAACAAATAATGTTAAATAAACATAACAAGGTTAAAAATTCCAACTGGCAGGAGGCAGACCAGTTGGCTATATACAAAGCATGGTCGAGGATTTGAACTCGGGACAACCGAGAAACAAATCCAGTAAGTAGCAAGGGAAGGTCTTGAAGCGGGGACCTCCAGATTACAACACAAGCGCCATAAACCACTCGGCCACGCTTGCCTCCTTAATAACACAGCACATGCAACTCACTCAAAGCATTGTCTTCACGAATATAACTTAAACAAAACAGTGCAATTTTATTCACCTGAGTTTGCGAAGCTTGCTACAAAGTGAGTGAAAACACTGCATCAATCAACGAAAGTCGTAAACAAAGTGTCCGAAGAGCTTTACAACTTCTTGAATCTGACATACTCCTTTCCACTATTTCGTTCATACTTCATGGCCGTGTTTTCTTTTTCGAATTTCAGCATAATTAAAAACGACAAAGAATTGCATCTAGCTCGTGGCGATGAGTATCTGACAGATTTCTTGCTTCCCTTCGCTGCACTTACGTTCACCCAAGTTTTGTACTATTAAAGGCGTTTTGCTCTTAGTTTTTGCTTCTTAGTGTAGCTAGCTCCTCCTCTGACAACGTAGAAATTTTCTCTTTGTTGTTACTATTGCTGGAAAGCTCAAAAGGAATGGAAAAACGTAGCAAACTTGCCTTAAAAATTCCGCCATTGTCGACTAACAATGCGACAAGTTTTACCAGGCTGACGCTATGCTTAATGCTAATTGGCTGATATCCGTCACATGTCGCTTTTCCTTCGATTTGATTGGCTGAGACAAAACTGTCCAATTTTTCTTAAATTGGACAGTTTGTGCATTTTACCTGAAAGTCCTATTCGAAACTATCCAAATTTAATCCCAAATTGGACAGTTCTCAGAAATTAAGGAAAAATAGCTGCGCTGACAATATAGGATTTACTGACAGCTATATAATTACAGTTATCAAATTATTGATAGCTGTCTATAAAGTTTCCTGAAACAATGCTCTAAGGGGTTATAATATCCCGTTTAAACCATCTTACTCTGTTTAGTTAACATTAGAAAAAAAAAATAAAAAGATATAGCAAAAATTTACTTAATCTTGAAGTAATCTCTCACCATTTTTTTCTCATGTTGACTTTATGCTGTTAAGTTTTAAATTACTTTTATCTTGGGTATAAGCGGACTGTGAGATTAGTAAATGCACGACAATGAATATAATGCCATTCACAATGTAAACACTTCACTACTTTTTGAATAGCTTTATGAATGATTTTGATATTCTTCTCCGGCATAGTGAATTAAGGAAGTCGCATATGCCGACAGATTGGTTAAAACGTTTGTTTTGCAACAAATTCCATTTTATAACATGGCAATGCAATCAAAATAAATTTCCGAAGTCGTACCCAGAACACAGATACCAAACTCATGCTGGTTCTCATATGATCGCCCCGATCGTCTCTGTCGCTTCTGTCGTTTGCAAAGTCTGAGGTGATTGGAGCAAGCAAACTTTTTGAAGCGACAGAAGCGACAGAGACGATCGGGACGATCATATGAGAACCAGGCTTTAACCTATCCACAGCTTAGTGACGTATATCTGCATTCCTAGGGACAGGGGGGTCCCTCTATTTTATAGTTAGGTTACTTAGACGGTTGCTTCTCTGCAGCTTCTACGGGTAGATGATTAGTATCTATCTATGTATTATGTATTTCTGGTTCGCACTGAAGGTTGTTAGCTAATACATTACCTTGGTCGAACACCTAAACTACATAGATGCCATTTAAAATGTACCGCGATAACTCAAACTAAGAGCCCCTACAAAACTACCCGGCTACCAAGCACTTTACTCAGGGAAAAAAAAAGAAAAGCTAAAGATTCAATCAAAGGAAAATAGAAGAAACTATCTTTCGGCACTTTTCGCTCACCGATCACTCCTTCAGTCTTTAAAATCATACGTCCGGCATTTATAAGCATGATTAGTATAAAGCAGCGCGGATTTCTGATGGCTGTCTTTTAACGAAAACCAAAATAATCGCAACTGAGGAATTACAGTTATCACAAATAACGCAAAAATTAAGTAATCAGAACACGAAGTAAACGTGTTATCGGCCTTATCTGTGGCAGGGGAAATATGCGCAAGCCAAAACTGTTTTCAGAAACAAATATTGGCTCTGATTGGTGAAGGTAACAACTAATACGTAGTTTTATGTACAGCTCAATAGAGATAACAAGCACGTAAAAAACCGTTTTACAAATATAAAACAGTTTTGATCTAAATACGCGTATGCACACAGTACGTTTCGTTGAAATTTCTTTCAAATTATTTAATTTCCACAGTTGTGATTCGTCAAAGTTTCTCATTTTATCAACCATGGAACTATCATAAATGCACTAACGAAAACAAATAAAGATGAATTTATCTTGATATGGTTAATACGAAAATAAGAAAGCCAAAATTACAGGCCTTTAGAAAATAACTGGTCTGATTTTCATTTCAGCTCTTTTAGCTGCATCATAGTTTTTTTTCCATTCATGCCAATTAGCACTGTCAGTACCCGTGTATTTTCCATGATGATAGGGACCATTCAGGTTGCTGTAGTAACAATCATTGTACCACCAGGCTCCTATAAATTCCACAGCACAGTTACTGTCGGACCTCTTGTCGTTATCCTGATCTTTTGTTGTGAATGGAAGACCATTATGATTAGCCAGCGAATCTCCAGCGGTTCCTAAACCAAATAAAGCAGAAACCTGAATATAAAATGTAGTATTTTTCTACCACAATGGGGTACGAAACTAAAAGAAAAATACATGTAATAGCCAAAACAGACAGCAAACAAACGTAGCTTAGTAATTACTGATATATAACTTTAAGATTCGTTTGTTCATAACAAACTTCCGCAAAGACAAATTGACCTTTAAATTCTCCCTGAAAGAATGTAATTTGGTGAATGCAATGAATAACCACTTTTCATCAATGGCGAGTAAGAAAAAAATAGCATTTTTATATACGAAGAGTCAAGTTTTGCAGGTTATTGCGATCATGTGAGATAAATAAAAACCAACGAGCGTATTAACCAAACCCTAACCTGAGTAGTTTCCCACGCTCAGCTGGTACTTATCCCCGTCACTCGCAACCCCAAACGAATCGTACTCAGCGTAAGCAGTATTTCCTGCAAAGTCTTCAAGGTCAACACGTAGCTTGTATTGTCCACTGCTGGTCAGACGGTGTATCTTTTCTAGCCCTAGCCAAAATTCACCACTGAGATTACCAAAGCCTCGTTTGTAGTCATCCCATCCGCGGTAAAAATCGACCGAGCCGTCCTGTCTCTTCTGGAAAACTGACCACCCACCACCGTCTGTTGTCTGGTCGCAAAACACATCAAAGGCATTTGAACCATCGAGGTTGATCGTAAAAACACCACTGTTCTGTTTTCCAGATTTGTACAACTCGGCACAGTCCTTTTGGATAGCTATAGGATAAGACACGGGTCATTTGTCATAATAAGGCAAAATAAAGCCTTGTTAAAAGACATTTCTTTAATTAAGTACATTTCAAAACAGTTGAAAATTGGTCAGATTTTGCTTTGCAAAAGCCGGAGTAAAAGTGAAGATTGTAAATTAAATGATAAATTCGCCCTTATTTTACACGGGGCAAAGGCTTAGAGCGCAGAAGAACCACTTTTTACATCGTTTTTACATCCCATTTGCCTACCTATTATTGTCCCAAAATTAATGCTCCCAAATCCCAGTCCCAGTTACATTAATGTTTGTTTGTGATTCCCAGTTCCAGTGACCCAAATCCTACTTTTCCAGTGAAACTTTGCCTAAATCCCATGCAGTTTCAATTCTACCAGTTCAGGCTCCTTATGTAGTACGGAACAGCCATATAACGTGATCAATATTCCTCGAGATCTTTTCTGCAATTAAATTGTACTTTGCAATGGTAAGACGTGTCAAGCTGCACTAAACAGTACGTAAGTATGAATTTGATCCGACCACTTTGTACAGTTTTGCATGGCATTTTTCTTATTTTGTTTTACGCCTATTTGAAAAGACATCTTATTTGGTTCAGAAGTTTTTTTTGACCGACTTATCTCGATGGGCACGATTCCGTTGTTTTAAACTTTTACCATGGCATTAAGTTTCCTTCGATACTCATCATTTCTGCATAATATTAACTATGACAGCGGAAAACTTCATTACCTGTTTGGCAATGTTTCCCTGTGAATCCCTTCACACAATGGCACGCATAACTTTTCTTTTCTTCCTGTGATATACACGTTCCATTGTTCTTGCAAGGCCAACTGCTACACGGGGACTGAAAGACAAAACGAGAAGTTAGGACGGAGCAGCATAATTTGACACTCGAACCTTCAGGGAATAGTGCCGCTGCGCTCTAGAACTGAATTTGAAACAAAAAGGCGATGAGCCTCCAATATGCAACTAGGTTGTGAAGTTCAGTGCTACACTGGCAGTGTCAACAAAATCAATATCGTCAAAGGGAAAAATGAACACAAACGCACATCCTAATTTAGAAACAAATTTCTATCTTAAAAATGTGTTCAGAGGATATCGTCTTCTCGGCGTTTACGTCTTCTTTGCCCAGCATGTTTATATATTTTCTCCCAAGTGCCCTTAACCCTCGGACGTACAAGGGGTGGGGGGGATGAATTGCACCCCCATAAGGTTTTTTTCCAAAATTTGAAAAAGGGATTTACTCTACAATGCTGAATCTTTCAGTAGCTGTTCATTCATCCTTTGCGGAAATTTTGATATGTCAACCATGTGTCCATGATATTTGACATTGCCATGACAACGTCACAAATACAAGCAGGTCTTGCCTTAAAGCGTCATTTTTGACATTTTTCTTTATTTTTCAAGTTTTTTTTTTTTAAAATGAAGTGCAAGATTTGTTTATTTTTACATTCCATAAGCATTCTGGCTTTATTTTCCATCAATTTCTGTTATTTTGTGACTTTCTAGGTAAATGTTGAAATCCAAGATGGCGGATCCAAGATGGCGGCTCTAATGACGTCATAGCCAATTAAAATCATGTCATCTTGTAGAGTAAACTAAGGGCTTTCTTCTCAGTGCAAAATAATTTCGCTACGCCTTAATATAACGAAAACTCTCGGGAGGGGTTCCATCGACCCCCCCCCCCCCCTTGTACGATGGTGGGGGCCTGAGTTTGCTTGTACGTCCGAGGGTTAACAACGGCCAATAATAAACTATATATATCACCACCAGCTTGCTTAATGTAGGTTGTTACTTGTTGTATATATAATGCGGGTTTAGAAAGTCAAGTTACCTTATTCTTACTAATTTTCGAGATTTTAGCGAGTTCAAAAAATCGCGAAATTTATATTAGTAGGCGCGAAGAAAACATTGCGCAAAATTTAAACACGCGAAAACTGTTACCATATTATATGTCAGAAGGGAAAAATGTTTAGAACTGCAACTAGTCACTCTTGAAAATATTTTTCCGTCTTGATTTTGACTAGAACCCTTCCTCTGATTACTGTTTCGCTCTAGTAAATTGGCCAAAACCTTTTAAGTACAGTCACCAAAGTTTTCGTTTGCAGGCTTCTTGTAGTGACATTAAACCAGAACTTTGTACACTTCCAGTTGTTCCTCAGTCTTTGACGACTGCTTCATAAAAAAAAACTGACAAAATCGCCAAATTTAATACAATTTTTGCTCTTGTTTTTCTTGCAATCGCGAAAAACATCGAACTTTCGCGAAATTAAGTAGGCGCCAATATTAGTAAGAATAAGGTACTTACCGGGATACTGTAGTGATGAAACAGTGGGCTGACGATAAACTTGTCTGAGTTGTTGTACTTGTCAGATGGAAGCAGTTCACACAGCAGTTTTTCGCTGATATCAGCAAATGCAGCCAGGTTGTAAGAGAAACACGTTGGGATTTCTAGACAGGCAAACCCACATTCGCTGCTGTCCGTGATAAGATCTGAACCGATACTGGTGATGTTTAGATATGAAAACTCGTCTTTCTTGAAGTTGATAAAAGATGCTCCCTCGAAAGAACCCTCACTGCGACCTTAGTTAAAAGAAGATAATTAAAGGTGTTTTTAGTAGCTATTTAAAACGACGCCTTTCCAGCTGCCTTGATAAAATTTTGCATTTCGCCCAAAATTGTCTAGAAAAACGAAGATGATTCTAAG
Organism: Oculina patagonica; assembly: GCF_052425735.1. NCBI lineage: Eukaryota > Metazoa > Cnidaria > Anthozoa > Scleractinia > Oculinidae > Oculina > Oculina patagonica. Next base: position 2,382,307 of record NC_135766.1, on the reverse strand, counting down.
AAGGGAAAACTAAAGAACGCTTACCTTTTGCAGAATGAAAGAAAGAGGCAACGATCGTCATGATAAGCAGAAAGTTGCTTAATTTTTGCAGACCGAGTTCCATTTTGGCCGAGGTGTTAACTCCTTAGACTTGAAGTCTGACTGAAGTTTGTCCTTAGCACGTCTATAATGTGAAATAAGAAGGCTTTTAAAAATACCACCTGATATGGTGGGAGGCAAAAAGAAAACAAATAAAATTATGATAATACAAAGCTGGTAAATCATTCCTCTATGTTTTCGTTGAATAAGAGAATAGCATAAATAACGAGTACGGGAAGTCTTCTAAAACAAAATAAAGCTAACCTAAATAAGGTAACGGTCGCACTAGGTTGAAAAAAAAATTTTTTGGCTCCACTAAAAGTCCCGGCAAATTTTGTTTGTACCAAAGTTTGAATTTGGTAATCGTGGACGTATTAAGCCCGGTCTAAAGTCCGGGTTAAAGTGGTTAAAGTCTTTCTGAATAGCATAATTTGAATAAATTGTGTATTTTAACATTATGATTTACATTGTAACTTAAAGCAACGAAGGTAAACAAGACTAGTAAAAAGTCTTCCTAAATAAATAATAAGAACCCGCCTTGGGTGGATTGCAAAATGTGTCGGTAAAGAAAGCATCTCGGTCGAAATTGAGAGCTTTATCTTTCTATAACCATTTCCAGATTTGACACAGAGCGAAAGACACAAATTTGTTAATAAAAAATAAGTTGTCTATACAACCCCTACGCTTTCCAGTTTAAAATTTATATCCATGTAGTATCCACGTACTATGAAAAGCTACTTGGCGTCGTTTATAATTGATAGGCCCAATCCGGGACCTTAAGTGTATAAATGCAGTCAGTCAAAAACTTTCCTGCTTTGTCCTGCATACTGGTATTTTGCTACAAAGGGTATAACTTGACGTTATAACTTCAATAAAAGTATAGTAAGAAGAAAACCGCTTACATAATGAGGGTTTGCTGTAAATATATGATCTATTTATTTCAGCCAAGCTAAATGAAAACCCACCTTTGATAAATGACGATGGATGCTTGAAACAGCGAGCAGCAGTCAACAAATAATACCTTGCGTAGGTTGAAAAATCGGTGGAGAAATATTTGTAGCGAATGTCCGAGAAATTCCTGCTCTAGTGTACTTGAGTTAGTCACGTCGTTTTGATCTGTCAAAAAATTAATTAATTTTAATGGCTCTCTTAAAATTCACGAGAAACGTCTGTTCTATATACCCAGTTCAGAGTCATGTCGTTTTTAATTGGTCGAACAATTTTAAACACTGCCAAATTTACTGCCACATTTAAGTGCCCGAGAAACTCCTGCTCTGCGAACCTAAGTTACCCGGCCTCGTTTATAATTGGTAGGCTTCACCCGGGACCTTAAGTGGAAAATTGCGGTCAGTCAAAAACTATACTGCTTTGTCCTACATACGTGTATTTTCTACAAAGGGTACAATATGAAAGATCCTCACTCCTTATCGCTGTGGCTCATCAAGATGTTATAACTTCAATAAAAGCATAGTTAGAAGAAAGCAACTTACATAATGAGGGGTTCCTTTAAATGTATATTCTATTTATCGCAGAAAGGGCGGTAAGACAAATAAAGTAGAATGTCATTCCAGCCGAGTGAGATGAAAACCCACCTTTGATAAAATGACGATGAATGCTTGAAACAGCGGGCAGTGGCCAAAAAAATGACTCGATTAAGTCAAGAATTCGGTGGAGAAATATTTAAGCGATCGAAAACGTTCGGTCGGTTGAGAACTTATTTTGTCAGTCGGGAATTTTCGGCAGTCATGAATTAAAACAGTCGTGACTTTCTTTATGAAATATCCGAGAAACTCTCGCTCTGATGTAGTTAAGTTAGTCACGTCGTTTTCTTGATCTATCAAAAAAAAAAAAAAAATTAATGGCTCTTTTAAATTTTACGAGAAACTTCTGCTCCATGTACCCAGTTCAGAGTCATGTCGTTTTTAATTGGTCAAACAATTTAAAACACTGCCAAATTTACTGCCACATTTAAGTGCCCGAAAAAAACTGCTTTGTGAGCCTAAGCTACTTGGCGTCGTTTATAATTGATAGGCCTAATCCGGGACCTTAAGTGGATAAATGCAGTCAGTCAAAAACTTTCCTGCTTTGTCCTACATACTGGTATTTACCTACAAAGGGTACGATGTGAAAGATCCTCACTCGTTAACGCTGTGGCTCATCAAGACGTTATAACTTCAATAAAAGTATAGTTAGAAGAAAAAAACTTACATAATGACCCGGGGGGGGGGGGGGGACTCCCATATGAGAGTGACGGGGATGCTCGTCGTCTCGCTTAGGGGTATAAATTTCGGACTTTGGGTCTCGCTTAGGGTGTTCTGGGGAAAATGCACGAAAATGACAATATTTTTAGCCGTCAGGGTCTCGTTTAGGGTTGCACATGAAGAAATATACAAATATAAGTTTTTTTTTCTCAGAATCTTGGTATCTTTTAGGGGTCTAAAATAGCTTGAGCCACGCCCAGATTGGTCTCTTTAAGGGGTTCTTTTCAAAATTTCCGACGAGCATCCCCGTCCCTTTAATATGGGAGTCCCCCCCCCCCTGGGCATAATGAGGGTTTGCTGAAGATATATATTCTATTTGTCCCTGCAAGGGCGGTAGTATTGCTGCTCTAATCTACAAACCAACTAACGTACTACTTTCAGATTAAGCACAGCAAGGTATAAGCAAATAAGACAAATAAGGCTAGAATGACACTCCAGCTGAGCGAAATAAAAACCCACCTTTGATAAAATGACGATGAATGCTTGAAACAGCGAGCAGCAGCCAAAAAATAATGACTCGATTAAGTCGATAATGCGGTGAAGAAATATTTTAAGCGATCGAGAACTTTTGGTCGGTTGAGAACTTATTTTGTCTGTCGTCAAATTTCCGTCAGTTAGGAATTAAAACAGTTGTGACTTAATGAAATATTCGAAAAAAATCCTGCTCTAGTATACCAAAGTTAGTCACGTCGTTTTTTTGATCTGTCAAAAAATTAATTAATTTTAATGGCTCTTTTAAAATTCGCGAGAAACTTCTGCTCTATGTACCTGGTTTAGAATCATGTCGTTTTTAATTGGTCGAACAATTAAAAACACTGCCAAATTTACTGTCACATTTAAGTGCCCGAGAAACTCCTGCTCTGAAAGAACACTTCTTAAAAGATGTATTCTGATGAATATTTAAATTCGCATTATGCCATACGAGGCGACTGGTCATTGGTATTCATACGTGAATTTAAATCCTCTGGTTTTATACATACACATATCAGTTTTCGTAATTCTCGTTGAATGGTATTAACGGTTGTTACTCCTTCAAAGCCAATCATATCCGTTCTTAAATGTCACTTCAATAAACCTAGTTTCAGCGAAACGAAGAAAAGTTTAAAAATATGTATGTTAAAATTCCCTACAGAAATTTATCTCATTTTAAAAACACTTTTTCGCTTGCAAACAACATGAGAAAGGGTCCATATAAAACAAAAAGCTTTCATCAGATAGTTACTTTGTTGAATTTTTAATCAGAACAGGTAAAAGGAGTCGTAAGGCACTAAGAGGATTGAGTGAGTGAGTGAGTGAATGAATGAATGAGTAAGTGAGTGAGTGAGTGAGTGTGCGTCACGTTTAATAACTTTCATTCCTTTACTTGGCTCTAAATAGTTCGAAACGTATCTTAACAAAGACATTCCGACCATAGTCATCATTACCATTTCTGATTAATTCATTATTAGGCACCTATACTGCAGCAGTAGCAGCAGCAACACCCTTTTCCAATATTTTTGGAGAAACCTAGATTTTATTTTTATAAAGAAATTTTAGTTAACAAATAAAGAAGCCTTAGACATGTTTTATACTGTCATAAAACACGACGGGCATTTGAGAACACGAGGGAAATGTAGATTGTCGAAGAAAATCTTCGAAAGATAACTCTTTCGCTCGCTTTCTTTTCATGTTCCATTCAACTCAAGAAATGAACACCGCGCCACAATATTTCCCCGCCTCCTCATAATATTTCTTCGTTTACATGAAACTGTAATGTCCAGTGGATTTATACTTTAAAAGGAATTTAGTAAAACAATTATTCCTTTCGCCCTTGTTGGAGTAATTCGAGTGGTTATAGCCAACGAGACGCAAAGCACTCGAGGAAAGCTGACGAAAAACAATAAAACATGATTTTTCTATGTTTTATACTCTGATAGCCAATCAGAGCGCGCGCAGTCTCCTATGTATATTCTAATTTAAATTAGTATATACACACTCAGTGATCTTGGTGTTTCAAGCAATCTGATTGGTTCGCTATCTCGGGCTAATGAGCATTATTCACTCCCTACGGAGTGAATAATGCTTGATCCAAACTGAAACAAAATGGCCGGCGTAAACTCGCGTTTTGCCGGCGTTTCTGAATCGAAAATACTAAGAATGCAAGAAGATGCTGAACCAGAAAAGACAAAAAAAAAGGCTAAGAAATATGGCCTGATGGTTTTCAAAGTAAGAGAAGACTACATATTTCGCAATTTTGCAGCACAATGTCCACACAACTCGAGTACTAAAACGATAAACAATTGCTTACCGTCAAGTCGCTCTTACCCCGGCAACGGCAGAAATGAATACCGCAGATTTATCGGCAGCAACATCAAGTGTTATTCAACCAAGATCCTCCACAAATATTCAGGATTCTTTGTGCAAGAAAACATCCAGTTTTCACAACAGTTCTGCAGACATTCAGTAAGCTTATAATCCAAACTTTCAGGTGGATCCTTTGCCAACTGCTCCTTCAATTTTCAATTCAAGTGAACTTCAAAAGCTTTGATTCAACGGTCAAAATGTTTTGCAAGCAGGTTTTTGATCAGATTGCAGGTTTGAGTGGTGTTAAAGGACCGTTTTGCTAGATTGTGACGAGGATTTTATCGAAGATTAACTAGATTTGCCATGTTTGAAAATTCTGTAAACTGTTTCGCGCATGTCGGTTAGTGCCGCTTATATGTACGTTTTCCGCGCATGAATTGAGAGGTCAATTAAATCGACTTTAAATGGTTTCCTTCTGAAAACTTTGAGATCGCTTGTTGTTGAGATCACTTCGTGTGTATATACTAAAACAATTATTCTTTGAAATCTCGGTGAATAGCGGCAGAATATTCACCTCGCCGCTCCGCTCCTCGGAGACCCAGGGGCAGTTAGTGGGGGCGACGGGCAGCTTATCGGGACAACGGGATTTTCGGGCGAAAGTTTACAACATAGAGCGTAACAGCCCCTGGGCACTTTGTCTTACCGAACCAGTTCCAGAAGCGTTTGAACTCCTTCCCCTTGATTGGCCACAAAAATATTTTTGTGGCCAATCAGCGAGGTTGACCAGAAGAGCGACTCTGACGTCTTCTTACACGAAGTTGTTTTCCTCATAGACTCGTCCGTTGTTGTTAAGCCCGTCCATCGGATGATACTACGTGGGTCTCAGATAAAAAAGCAAAACAAAAACAAAACAACGAGGCCTGGGAATATGTTAAATGTAGCATAGCGCAAGGAAACCAACAGTTTTTAAAGCTATACGCGAGCACTTCTTGTTTATAAGTTTTGTTTTTGTTATTTAAATATCCAACAAATTAAACAAAAACCCTTTGTTTTAACTGTCAAGCTGGCAACAAAATAACAATAGGTGACGACAGCGATATCTTCGCTAACGCGTGGCCCGTGCAGTGAAGTACCCAGACCGTGGCAAGTTCCAGAAGTCGGGCCACGACCGAGAAAAATAATAAGAATTGTTGTTAAATTGAATAACTATTAAAAAGCGCGCAACTAACAGTGTAGAACTGGCAGTCGTCTAAGGCTTATTTTTTTCTGAGACTCTCCATGTAATAGCATCCGATTGATGGGCAGAGCATCCACGACGAGTCTATGAGGAAAACAACTTCGTGTAAGAAGACATCAGAGTCTCCTGGCCGGTCCTCGTCGCTGATTGGCCACAAAAATATTTTTGTGGCCAATCAGGGGGAAGGAGTTCAAACGCTTCTGGAACTGGTTCGGTAAGACAAAGTGCCCAGGGGCTATTACGCTCTATGTTGTAAACTTTCGCCCGAAAATCCCGTTGTCCCGATAAGCTGCCCGTCGCCCCCACTAACTGCCCCTGGGTCTCCGAGGATGTATTCACCTCGATTTCAAAGAATAATTGTTAAATATTTCATAAAGCTCTCTTAACGTCAAGATTTTAATAAAGCAAGTAAATGAAAAGGTCCTTTCCATTCCTTCCTTGGTTGGCGATTTAAAATGTCGATTTTTATAGTCCTCAGACTACGTAATAGAAACTGTTATACGAAAGGTTATTGTCCCTCTACTACGTAAACAAATCGCTAAGGAGATAGTAATTACAATAATAACACGTTTTATTTAGACACGATAATTTTACAGCATAGCCGAAAAGAAAAGTCCTTTTGACTGGGGAAACCATTCTTCCTTTGTTTTTTGACTGAAAAAAATTGATTTTTTCAGGTCTAACTGTTTTGCAAAAACTTATTCCGACAACAGATGACCTCATAAAAAATGTAAATTTAAGAACTAGATTCATTTGAAAATTATCACAGAAACTTTATTCTGACAGTGATTACCTCATAAAAAATATGTTAATTTAAAAACCCGCTTCATTTAAAAATCGCATAGGAGGCTCTGTTAAAACGACAGAAATCAGTGCGGAGCTTATAAAGTTCGGTGTTCGTAACCAGTTTTGATAAAAAGTCATATTTCACGCCAATTCAAATCCGTCTATACGGTCAAAACAAAACTGGCGATATATGAAGACTTTTGCCAAAATTTCTTGATGCATTTTTTAAGCAATTATTGGATGAGATCAAGAAAAATATTGTAATTTGCAAGATGCGAACAGTCGCTTATTTGTCAATGCCAAAAAAAGAGGTAAATCTTATTTGGAAGCACAGTGCAGTCATTATATTTTGCGATAGCCGAGTTTATTAGGCATGTTTTTGTTTCACAGGTTTTTCAAAATTCATGATAAAGTGAAAACGCACCTCGTATTATCACAATGAAACTCGCTGCCAACGAATCTTCTAATTCATGTCTGCATCTAAATTGTCATAAGTTTACATCCTTGCTCTATACTGCACGCCAAGGTTTAACGTTGGAGACAGTCTCTCGGCAACCGCTTCGTGCCACAAAAAAAGGAAATCCTGGATTGATGCTTTACGGCCATCAATAATGCAACACCGTGCAACTAAGTCCTTTGAAAAAACAGAGTTGCATGGGAATCATGTTTGTTGTATTATCTGGATATCTCTTTCTTTCAAATACTTGCTATTAACACATGAAGATGAAAAATACAAAACAAGAAATAATTGTCGAATCAGTTACTTAGTTTTAGCCTCTAACGCATTTTTAGCCTGTAAACCTAAATAGTACATATCAACTTAAAATTCAATTGTGTTTATTGTGTTCTAATTAAACTAAGTTCTTTAGTGTTTATCTTTTGTTTTTAAATTTTTAATAAGCGGGAGTCAAATTGCCCTCAAAAATACAAGAGATGATAAGCGAACAAATGAATGGATAAGTGATACATGAATCAGTTATTCAATTTCGCCATTATCGTGTTTTTCGCCTGTAAATCCGAATAGCGTGTTTCCAATTAGAGATTTTAATTTTAGATTGCAGAAAATGGATTTTTATTACAATTGACCTTTCTTTGTTTAACATAAATCTATTTGCTCTTGGTTAAAATACTGTATATTCCAGAGTTGTTAATTTCAAATAATTGACCATTAAACTTTCATGCTAAGCCGAAAGTAGCTTTTCTCTTCTTAATCGTGCATATTTTGTGGCTACTTGTAGCAAGCGATTTAGAAGGCTCTTTACAAGAAGCTAGCTATTTCAAAGTGACTGTGCTCTGTTTTTTATTGTCATAATTTCAAAATGCATGTATTTTCTGGGCACGAAATAAAGATTGTTGATGTTGTGTTGTACAAGTAGGCGATGCGTTGGTCGCAGAATAATGTATGGCGTCAGATAGGGGACAAAATCGAAACTTATATTTCGTGGCGTCGAAACTTCTTTTAGTCGTCGCGATCGAAAACAGTTCTTTGTGTCGTCGAATTCCACTCTTTCCTGCCATCGAATACTGTTCTTCGTGTCGTCCAGTTCCAATCTTCGTGCCGTCGTGTTCTTCGTTTCGTCGTAATTTAGTTGAGTCGTCGTGTTTTTTAACATTCGTAAATTCTCTTTGTCGTCGGGTTCTCCATTTCGTCGTAATTTCTCTTTGTCGTCGTTCTCTTTGTCGTCGTGTTCTTCATGTCGTCGACGACGGTAGAAGTAGGTAAGCGGTAACTCCCGCCAATATTTAAAACAAGATGGCGACGATGGCGACCAAGCGATGTTAGAAGAAACAGCTAAGAAATGTCCCAGTTCAGTCCACATGTTTCACCAGCCCTTAATCTGAAGAACCACATTTCATCAGCTATCTGTGAAGTCATTCGCCTACTTGAAAATCTCAGGTTTAGTGATGATAACGGAAACCGACTTGATTACTCGCTATACAAGCTTGAACAGGTCGTCTATCTCTGCGTTTGCAGTCACAATATATGGCCAAATTTTTTAACTGACGAGGTTATTCAGCTGCTCCTGAATGCATATAATAACCTATCTCAAGACAACTGTGAAACTGATTCTCGTACGCCGACTAACTGTTAAGCAATTTATACAGGGTCGGCAGGTAGGACAGCTTTTGATATTCCAAGAGAAACTTTAAAACTGTACTTGAGCTATGGTTTTTCTCTTCAGAAGATTGCTGATATGTTTGGGACTTCGAGAAAAACGATAAGTAGGCGTGTTAAGTCATATAGCTTACGAGAAGAAGTCCCAAAGTATGACGATGAATGAATGAATGAATAACTTTATTAACGTGTCTAAAATGTTTAGCTGATATCTCAGATGAGGCCTTGGACTCTACCGTTTCTGTTGTATTACACAACTTTCCCAACTGTGGTATAAGAAGATTGAAAGGGTTCTTGCTTGGGCAAGGTATTAGAGTGCAGTGGAGTCGTGTGAGGTCGTCTCTGTGGAGAACTGATCCCAGTGGTATTCTGCTACGAACTTCCCAACTCAATATTGTAAATCGGCGTCATTACAGTGTGCCTGGACCCAGATCATTATAGCACTTGGATGGCAAACATAAGTTGATCAGATGGGGATTTGTTATTCATGGATGTGTGGATGGATTCTCAAGACGAATTATGTTTTTGAAATGCAGTACCAATAACAAAGCATTAACAGTGTTACAGCTGTTCTTAAATGCAGTTCAAGACTTTGAACTACCCTCCAGGGTCAGAGGTGATCAAGGCACTGAGAATATTGAAGTAGCTAGACATATGATATCCCATCCAAGAAGAGGGCCAGGGAGGGGCAGCTTCATTGCAGGAAAAAGTTGTCATAACCAGAGAATTGAGAGGTTTTGGAGAGATTTGTTTCATGGTTGTTCCTTTCTTTTCTATTACATATTTTGCTATCTAGAAGATACAGGATTGCTTGACATTAACAGTGCAACTCATTTGTTTTGCTTGCAATATGTGTTCACTCCAAGAATAAACCAACATTTTAAAATGTTATAAAATGGCTATGACAACCATCCCCTTGCCTCAGAATCAAACATGACCCCTGCACAAGTCTGGCTATATGGGCTGGCAAACTACCAGGGAGAATGGGAACCACTTGAGGAAGACTTACCATCGTTTGGTGTTGACTATGAAGGTCCTCTCCCATCAAATGAGTTTGATGAGGAGACTTGGAATGATCTTTCAGTTCAAGTACCTGAAATTCAGTGCCCTTTAAGCAGTGCAGCTTTCAATAGAATAACATGTATGGTTGATCCTCTGGAAGAATCTTCCTGCTATGGAATTGATATTTATATCAAGTCTTTGGAAATTGTGGATGATCTTTCAACACTTGCATAAGTAAACAGATGTTGTTAGACTCTTCAGGAATTACACAAGACAGGATAACCATGCCATATTTAAGAACCCTTCACACCAGCAAATCTCTTTTAATGAGGTACTTGCCTGTGTATGGGTAACAATTTTCTTCAATGACAATTTGCATGTATGTGTAAGCAATGACTTTTGAACTGATGAAGTAGCAAGCACTATCAGGTGAAAATCTTTGTAACAGACAATTTGCTGTTGAAACTGTTGCATATTCTAGAGAATGGGATTCCTGACTATTCTAGTTTCGCAACTGTTTTGCTTTTACTGATTTTGCATTGAGAGAAACAAAACGAATTGATATCAATCCCTAAATTTTCACTTATTGTTAACCTATTACCACCATTTTTGCCCTTGCATATTAGCAAGGGCATTTGTTCAAGCTGGAGAGTGTTTTGCAATTATTTGCTAGCAACTTCTGAAGCTATGTTCTAGCCTTGCCAAAATAACAAAGGTCAAAGTTTCCCAAGCTGTCATACATGTATGTGCATGTGTTGTTTGGTGAACCCTACCCACAACAGCCTTCTAACCAACCAAACATGGCAGCTGACAACAGGTTCAGCTGTAGATAACTCAGAACAAAAACAGAAATCAAATATTTCCATTATGTTAATGTCAAACATGTATTTTACCAACTGTTACTACAGTAAGGTACATGTATCAAATTTAATTATTTATATAGAATGCTGAATGTCACAAGAACATTTTGATTTGTTTTGCATTCAATAACTATTCTAGAATTTAAAAATCTCTTAATAATGAAACGTGGTGATATCAATAATTTCCAACTCAATGTGTGCCAATTGGCAAAATGCCATTAACAGTCATGCTTAGTTCACCTTTTCCACTTTAAGGTGCCTTATGTCAGTTTTGAGAGGGTGAAATGTTAAATAATTCATCTATCTCTTAATACTGTTTGTTACAGGGTACAACAATCATTTACCATCAGCTGAGTGCTTGCTAGGTGATTTGGCACTGGTAGTTTCACAACTTCACCTAATATTATTTCCGAAATCAGAAATTGGCTCTGGCTCTTTTAACATAAAAATCTCTATGTCGATATATCATGGTTGACAGTAAAAGAACAAACGATCTGAAAATTTTCCAAGAATTCAAAGTTGGACTGCTTCTCCATCTCAAAGCTATGGTAAGCCACCTAAAGTACTACAAGAACAAGCAATATGGACTTAAGCGATTAAAACTTTCTTAACTCAACTGGGAAATAAATGCACTACTGAGTCTACATAATTAAGTTGTTTGTCCATAGGCTAAGTTATGCTACAAGTATGGAACAGCCTTTTGGCAGAAAACATTGGTAGATGAAAGTTTAAAATAAAACAAAAGCAGCACCTTAACTGATGTTAAATATCACATCCTGTTAAAATAGGAATTCCACTAACTCAACTTGAAAACTCCAGCATTATTAATATATAACATTAGTTGTAACAAACATATCACTGAAAATATGAAGAAAGTATTCAAGTAAGCATGTATCAACATACAGTTTGACTACAGAAATTCTATAACCAATTGAATTTGCACCTACAAAAGAACTAAAATAGTGACAAATAATTTCTGTCAAAATTGGAACTCTGAAGTTAAAAACTAAGCAAATCATTTTTCGCTTTTACAGCATACCCGGGAGTGTTTACTCAAGAGATTCTCAAGGACACATTCCTCAATCCACACCTTGGTTTTTAGGGTCCTGTGGTTGTCAGTGTGATGGAAGTTAATGACATCAAAAAAAAATATTGCAATCATTGGTTAAATCTACAACTTCAGAGTTCACGACAGGTGCTATTTGAAGAAAACTTTACTTATTGAATGTAAACATCTGGAAATATTCTATGCAGCTCAGAACAGGAGTAGAGGGCTTTCATTTATAAGTGCATAGGGGGGAAGGGGAAGCTTATTAGCAGTAAAAAATAAAAAAAGGCAAATTACATGGGTGTGACATATTTGCCAACCAAGGTTGAAGGGCTGCTTTTTTTTCCTATGACTCCTATTAAGATTAGCATCAGAAGAATGAGTGTGTTCATTCTCAGCCCTGACCTGCCATTCTCACTTTCAAACACCCCTAACTTAACTAATAATAGGTAAGTATTGTGTTGCGATAAGTTCATTTTACCTTGCCTGTGCATGTAAGTGTTGGGGCAACATAGAAAAGTGTATAGATATTGATTTCTTTTCAGACTTTCCATATAACAAATCAAAAAGGTAACTTCTCTCCTGCATCAAATAAATGAAAGGGACATTACATGGCCAATCTTTGCAGTTTGAGGCTAGGGTTGGAAAAATAAGAGTGTTTGTGTAAGGAAAAAGGGGTGATGGCTTTAAGGTTTGAGTACACAATAAATAATTCTGAAACATATTATTCCCATAAAAACAGTAACCTCAAAACATTCCCACCCATTTCATAACTTCACTAGAATCACGTTGACATTACAGCAATCTTGTTCCCAGAAGATACATAACCCTTACCCAGTAAAATGCGTAACAAGATGCTTTGATATAAAGCAATCCACCATGACTGCCATAGCTGTAGACTTTATCCTAAAGTATCTAAATTTTAATGCTGGATAGGGATGATGTGGGCAGGGAACAAGATTCATCTACCAGATACTACTGCTTTCAACGCATGGCAAATGTTTGCCCTTTGCAAAAAGCTAAGAGAAAAATCTCTTTAAATTTCTCAAAACTTTGCATGTGACACACAGGAAAAGTTATGGTGTGTCCACATGCTCCCACAGATGGAAAGCATACACTGTGTTTAGGATTTCGCTTGAGACAGTCATGGTCAAACATGACAGTTATGCTGAAGTTTGACTTGTTAACCTCTCTGTGCTTCTGTCCAGTAAGCCAGCCTAGAACTCCTGCTGGTGTCAGTTCAGGACTGATCAATTCTTCTCTCTTCCCTCCATCAGGAGGGTCTTGCTGCAACACATTCAAATCATCTTCAGCTTTCCAAGCTATTGCTTCTGCATACCCAGAAATTCTTTCATCCTGCAGGGTAAGTAGAAAGTCCTGAAAATGATCCATGACTTGCTCTTCTGTGTGTCGATGAGAGGAACCTTCTAAAGAATATTCAGGTACCATCAAAGAAAACAGGTAGTTGGCATCCACCTTCTTCTGCTGCCCTATAACAAAAAGACTTTGAGTAACTTCAGGATATTTGGAAAGGATACCTGCCAATCCATAAAGTTCCAACCCCTTTTTGAATTCATTCAGACAAAGCATCCTTCGGCTCAACATACTGAAAACAATCGAGGCAGTTATGGAGTCCAAGTGGGCTTCATCAACCACTCCTGTATACCCATGCTCAAATATGGTATCTTGGTGCTGAAGAACATCACTTTGTATTTGCTGCAAAAGCTCTTGTTCAGCTGAAGTCAGATGTCGTTCAGGACTGATACTTGAGAAGTCAATGTTACTCTCCAAAACCAAAGAATCATAAACACTTTCTGCTAGAAAGCATGGTGGTGGCCCTCCTTGAGCTAAGCTTGTTGCCACAATTTCTCCACATGCTCTAAAATTTCCATTCTGAACATCATTTGTGGAGTGTATTGGGCTCCCATTGGGAAAGAATTTTTGTGCAATAGCTTCAACTGTTATGGTGAAAAACTCCTTAGACAAAGCACCCGAATCTATTTCGTCTTCTCCAACAAACTTGATTCTTACTTCATGATCGGGAGAGATTTTGCGTGTTTCTCGGCGCCAAAGATGAAGAACTCTCTCTAATGGTGCACCTCTTCTTATAACAAGAAATAAGGACCCCTTATCTTTAATAACCTTCTCTTCAAGTGCATTTAATACCCCAACTTCATCATTTATAGTTGAATAATTGGCATGGTTGGACTCATCTCCACTCGTCTCTCTATTTAGCTCTTCTTGTAAGGACCATGCAAATTGTTCGTCACTCTTGATTTGAATTGATTCGATTTCAATCTTCTCACTGTCACTGGGAAAGTGTGTAAAGGCACTTGCTTTCGAACAGCCTGGTTCTTCAATACCACTATACACTGCTGTTTTGCTGGCACTGGGCTCAATTTCATCTTTATTTTGCTGTTCAGCTTCACAATCAATAGGTTGATCCTTGTCAAAAACTGACCTTTCAAACTCTTTCTCATCACCACTATCACTGTCAATGTCAATTTTACTGCAGACAAAACAGTGTTTCCTCAGCTGCATTATAGGGATGGACAAACTGCATTTTGGACACTTTGTTAGTGGTGACTGGGTGGTAACAGGCTGTGGTGGTTTATCCAAAAACAAACAGCTTTGCATTGGGCGAATGTATAAGAGAGTGCTGCTTCCCACAAGATCCCTGATGTATGGAATGGTGTAGCCGTCACTTGGCATCAAAAGTAACTTAAGGGGTCTTGAAGTTCCCCCTGACTCCGCTCGCATCAGTTCGAATGCCCCATCCTGGCATTTTAACTTCTCATATTCAGTCTCAAGAACATTTTTTAAATGTTCAAAGTTTCCATTTTTGTTCGGAAACACCACCCTTTTTCTGCCTAGCCCTGACTCTTTTAACGAAAGTAACGATTCCTGGGAGGGGGTCTTGTCTTGTTCTGTGTTTGAGAGCAAGCAGAAGTCATGCGTCCACGTTTTTTTAGGCTGGATCATGATGAAAGTTTTTCCCTTCGATTTTCCTTTTCCTTTCTTTGTAGGAATCTGCATTCTATTCCCTCCTCCCGAGAGAGATGGAAAAGCTCGCCTAAAAAAGTGAAATCGAGAAAGTCTTATTTCTAAGCGATAACTAAGAAACTAAGTGATAATTTAAAATTTTGGCCAGTTTACAATCGTTTCTCATTCCCTTCTAGCTGGTGTTATTTTCTAAGCTGACAACACGTCTCTTGCTATACAGTATGTGGTCCTTGGTCCGCGAATAAAAGTGATAAACTTGAATATCTTACCTGAATCAAAACGTTATCGGCTGAAATTTTCCCTGAAGATAGCTTTTATGATTCTCGAGTTAATTCCAGAGTGGCAACTTTCCTTATGAAGTATTTTTCTTGTAATTCGAAAAAAGGTGATTGTGTTCGCGGGCCCTTGGTCCGCGGTTGTGGTCCTTTTTCCGCGAGTCACGTAAACAAAGTGAAAATTACTGTAAATCGCAATAATTTTCAAAAAAGTTGCAATATTTTAGCAATATTTAAGTTATTCTTTTCTATTTTTGACATTTTTAAGCTTCAGTCTTGCTGGAAGTCGTTGTTAGGTGCGAGTATAAAACAACCAGTATATTCTTCAGATTTCTTTCAGACCGAAGTCTCCAACGAAACCCGCGTCTTAATTTCCTCTCTTAATAACTCTCCAATTTAATTTTGAAACATTTGAAGCGAGAATAAATGCCGTAGCACCAATGTGTGCACCCAGTACTTAATATTTTTCTGAATGATCGTTGTTTTAGAACATATTTTTAATTCACAGTCAAAGGTCACGGACCAAGGACCCATATGCGAAAATTGTTTATAACTTTTGTTAGTCGCTAAACCGAAAATTTGTAACTCTGCAGCAAATTTCTTCGCAGATTCTGAAATCTATTGATCTATTAACCTGTTCTCCAAAAAAACAAGTTATCCCGTTGCGTTATATCTATGCACTAGCTTAGTAAACGCGACCATGTAATTCACGGACCCGCGAAAAGTTGAAATGTCAAGAAAGGCAAATTTACCTGTCTGTTGACAAGCGTGAATTTCGCATCGTAACTGACAGTAAAAAAGCTGAAAATTTTACATACCAAAGAAGAATAGTCAAAGAATCATTGGAAACATTCATTTTTTACCGAAGTTTAGATATCGAGGAAATATTAAATCATATTCGAAAAAGTCGCGGACCAAGGACCTCACGGACCAAGGACCACATACTGTACTTTATGTCGCATTTCATTGCGAAAAATTCAAATGCACTTACTTCAAATCCCTCTCAACGGCATCAGAAAAAGATTGTGATGATGTATCGGAGGATGTAGAGGGTTGCTGCCGAGGGTTTTCATCTTCGATCCTAGAAATAGCGTCTTTTAAAATCATCGACACAACCTCGCTCACATTTCTCGCCATCTTGTTTTGATCACGTGAGCAAGAAAGGCGGGAAGAGTAGAGTTACCGCTGACCTACTTCTACCGTCGTCGACGACATGAAGAACACGACGACAAAGAGAAATTACGACGAAATGGAGAACCCGACGACAAAGAGAATTTACGAATGTTAAAAAACACGACGACTCAACTAAATTACGACGAAACGAAGAACACGACGGCACGAATATTGGAACTGGACGACACGAAGAACAGTTTCGACGGCATAAAGAGTGGAATTCGACGACACAAAGAACTGTTTTCGACGACAAAAAGAAGTTTCGACGCCACGAAATATAAGTTTCGATTTTGTGCCCTATCTGACGCCATAATAATGAAACATTCTGCTTCTGGTAGCTCAATTGTAGCACTTACAAATAAAATTTAACTAGCATTTTGTGCAGCAAGTTGTACGGTCATGATTATTATGAAACTTGCAGACAAAAATCTTGAAAACTCAAAAGCTTATTTGATAAAGTAAAGAACAACTGCTATCGAATTTCAAAATTCTGCGCACTTTTCTGTAGAAAAAGAGGTTTTGAAAGCTAGGGGAGGATTATAATGAAAAGATGCAATCGTACTTACTGCAAAAACGTTATTCCTCCTGTTTTTTGTTACGTACATTAACTTGAGTTTACTACTCGCTCAATATATAATTTATGCCGGAGACAGCCTTTAAACCTGTTTTAAAAAATTGGTTTTTCATAGTTAATTATTTAAAACTAGGCGGTTCCATACTTTTCAAAAGAAAGGTTGCGTTGTTGAGCATAGCGTGAATTTAGCCATTAAATCAATATTTTGTAAGGCCTTACGGCTGATTTGTTTAAGTTTGAAATGCAGAATTTATATTTGCTACCGTTGTTAAGAGCGGCTCGAGGAATTTGAAAATATGCAGAAATCAAAAACGTTGTTGTTGCTTTTCCATGTGAATTCATCAGTGTCGTGGACTAATAAATTATATTCATGTCTTATAGCAAATAGCAGGTGTTTAAAGTTAGAAAAATACAATTTTCGTTAACTCAAATTGTGGAAGATCGCAGCAGTCGAAAATAAACTTTTTTTAAAATTTCCAAAAAAATCAAATAGCTTGTTTCTTCTCCATGTGAATTCATCAGTGTTGTGGACTTATATGGTCATGCCTTATAGCAAATAGACTGAAAAGATAACCTCAAAAAATGTAAATTTAAGAACTAGATTCATTTCAAAACTATTTCAAAAACTCAACTCTGAAAAGTAATTACCTCATAAAAAAATATGTTAATTTAAAAACTCCTTTCATTTAAAATCGCATAGGAGGTTCTGTTAAAACGACAGAAATCAGCGTTTAAAAAGCTAATATAGCTTTTTTAAGCGATAATGCTCTCTACTCGCATCGAGGAAACATCTTCCGATTGTGCGCCTTACATGTTGGCAACTATATTAAGCTATATTATGAAAGCATTTTTTTTTTATGACGACCACGTTCTCAAAAATTAACGTCTTTCTAAATAGCATAATTTGAATAAATTATGTATTTTAACATTATGATTTACATAGTAAATTAACGCGTCGAAGGTAAACAAAACTGGAAAATGTCTACCTAAAAAAGTAATAAGAACCCGCCTTGGGTGGATTTCAATTTGTGTCGGTAAAGAAGGCATCTCGGTCGAAATAGAGAGCTAGATCTTTCTATAATCATTTCCAGATTTGACACAGAGGAAAAAGACACAAATCTGTAAATGACAAAGAAGTTTTCTTTATAACCCCTACGTTTTCCAGTTTGAAATTTATATGCAAGTAGTATCCACGTACTATGAAAATATTGAAAGATTTCACTGAAGGAAATTGAAAAAAATCGCACTTAAAGTCACACAAGCAATTAGGACGTATTTGTTTGGGTAGTATTAATTCACGACTTAAACCTATTATTTTAACAGAGATGGTTGTGCAACACTTTTTATCGCTGCTTATCAGGGCCGTAACTAGCAAGAGGCAAGACGAGGCACTTGCCTCGTCTTGAGTTTAACCCAAAATTAAAACCAAAATATACTTAGTTGAAAAAATAATTCCCAGTTGAATAGTTGATTGATTTTTCAAGAAAAACCCTATAAAAATGACGAAGATAGAGTTTATTCAGAGCTTATAGTTCTCCAAATTTTCTGGAGGGCATGCACCAGAACCTTCTTGGGAGATCTTGCCTCGTCTATGCCAAAGGTCTGGTTACGGACCTGCTTATTATAATTGATAGGTTTTAGCGTACGACGAATAAAAAAAGATTTCAAAGAGAAGATTTCAAACTATAACACTAGCGCGCGCCACATCATATGAGATTACCCTAAGGCGCCACTTTAAATAAGAGTGAATCTTCGACGGCAAACTGATGTAGTCTCAAATCCCCTGCATAATAAGCATGCAGAGCAGATTTAAGCTATAAGCTATAAAGTCGAAAAGTGGATAAATGTAGTCATTAAAAAACTTTCCTGCTTTGTCCTAAATATTGGTATTTTGCTACAAAGGGTACGATGTGAAAGATCCTCACTCGTTATCGCTGTGGCTCATCAATACGTAATAACTTCAATAAAAGCATTGTTAGAGGAAAACAACTTACATAATGAGAGTTAGCTGTAAATATATGTTCTATTTATCCCAGTAAGGGCGGTAGTATTGTTGGTCTTATCTGAAAACCAACTAACGTACTACTTTAAGATTAAGCATAGAAAAGTATTAGCAAATAAGACAAATAAGGCTAGAATGTCACTCCAGCCGAGCGAAATAAAAACCCACCTTTGATAAAATGACGATGAATGCTTGAAACAGCGAGCAGCAGCCAAAAAATAGTGCCTCGCTTAGGTCAAAAAATCGGTGGAGAAAGGTTTTTAGAGAATGTCCGAGAAACTCCTGCTCTAGTGTACTAAAGTTAGTCACGTCGTTTTTTCATCTGTCAAAAAATTAATTAAATTTAATGGCTGTTTTAAAATTCACGAGAAACCACAGGCGGCCCAAGTTCACTGCGTGAATTAATTATTTATAAAGTGTAAGCGAACGTGACTCTTGGCTTCGAGCGGTGTTGTGTTACAAAGATGCGATTTATAAGGGTTTGTATGGGAACTTAGCGATTTTGATTCAAAAGGTATAAAATTAAATATTTTACGAATAAACTCGACTTACCTTGTTTCCATGTTGTGTTCTTTGTTGTCTGCCTGCGTCTCAGGTCGTTTTAAAGCGTTTTCGGATGCTTACAACCAACGGTTCGTATACCCCAGGCATAACTAATCGATGACATCAATGACATCAATGAAATCGATGAGTAATCAATGAGTAATCGATGGGTAATCAGTTGATTAGTCATTGATTATTGCCGATGATCAATGAGTAATCAATGACTAATCGATAGGCCACAAATTTTTTGGTCATCGATTAGTCATCGATTGCCTCGATCAGTCATCGATTGCATCGATTAGTCATTGATTGCATCGATTAGTCATTGATTGCATTGATTACTGATCGATATAGTCTCGTGGTTAAAAACCGGAATTTGTAAAAGTATAACACGCTATATAAACAATCTAACAATATCATGGTAACAAGTGAAAAAAGTACAGGAAGTAAAAGTGCTTGCAGCTGTTCCAGTGCGTAATGTTAGTGCTTATGACCACTGTCTCCCTAAGCCGAAGCAGTTTTACTTTGCTGACAAACAACCACCGACCAAAATCTATAACCACGTAGTCGATTCTTGTCTTCGTACTTGTTAGTTTCATTTCCAGACTGGTTGGTTTTCCTGTTCAATTGTTTTGTTATTAAATAAAGAGTTGGGTAAAGTGAAATATTGAAATATCATCTGTATTTGTGCTTAGCCCTTCACGCCTTGATATGCCGGAAGGTTATTTGACCTTTTGTGAGGGCGTAATTTCGTCAACAAGAATGCCAGTTATAAAGCAAAATATGACTAACATAGAGAAAAAAATCACAAAAAATGGTACAAGAAAGTAAGGAATGTGTCTTTTGTGTGCAGTATGATAGTTGATGAGTAATCGATGGGTCATCGATGAGTAATCAATAACATCAATAGGTAATCAATTACATCAATGAGTAATCGATGTCATCGATGAGTAATCGATAGGCCACAAAATTTTTGGGCTTCGATTACTCATCGATTACTCATTGATCATCGCCAATAATCAATGACTACAGTCCTTTTTTATACCTGTATAACGGTAGAAATTTCACCACAGTGAGGTTAAATAAAACCAGAAACCTATGGGTTTCTGATAAAACGTAGGTGATACCAACGGCAGTGTAAAAACACTGACATACATACTGCTTAGCGCAACTCCCAAGTAGAAAGTGAAGATCGTCGATTTAACGATGAAGTCGATGATATCCATGTTACTGGAAACGAAGCTTTTGAGCGCAAACGGGTCACTACTTCTACGTTAGGGAAATACTGTCCTCTTCTTATACTCCTCGAGAAGTTTCAAAACAATAACTTTCTAAGAAAAACATCCTGGATTCGGAGAGATCAGGATTACGCCAAATCCATACCCGCGTTTATGGTGTAGAAAAATGAAAGTAAATATTTTCTAATGATAGAAAAATTAAAGATCGAAAATACGCTAAATAAAAAAAGGCCTCAAGGCAATTGGACATTTTCCTCGTTTGTTTTGGACAATCGATAACTGAAAGCGCAATGTTTAAAAAGAAAAAAAGGGTTTTGTTACGGAAAGTAACTTGAGTAACTTCCTCGATGTTTATAACAAACTATTCATAAAGAGCCATGTAATAAATGGACACCAAGGAATTGAACTCTTTGGTTGAATTCACATCGCGTCATGCGTGAGAATACTTTTAGTCACACAATAATAAAACTGTTTTGCTTCTTTTGTTTAACTATACAGTGTAAGTTTCCTTTATTTCTTTGCTTCGAATATTTATCATTTACGGCCTATGTTTTTTTTTTTTTTTTGCATTAGGTTTCAAGCCATTCGGTTTTTACACGTTCCGTAAGTAGCAATTTCGTTAGGACATTTTCGTAGTGCGCTAGGACATAGAGACAGTTGTAGATTAAATAGCTTTATAAATAGATCGTTGGACGTGTTTCTAGGTTTCGAATAAATAGAATGTATCAAGTAATCGGGCAAAGCCATTAATGTTCTGGTTAACAATAAGTATACCGCCTGACCTGCTTTACTCACCTGCACATGTTATGCCGTTTCCACTAAATCCATCTTTACACGAACAAGTATAAGAACCAACTGTATTCTGACAGTTAGCATTGACGTCACAGACAGATCCAGAAGTGCTACATTCGTCCATATCTATCGGAAAACAAAGGGAACAATCAATATGCGATGAAAACGAGATGACTATAATTTACCATAAGGTGCATGCATGATAACTGCGGACTGCAAACTTTGGTGTATATTTAATTAGTGTCAAATCAAAACAGAAGTCGGGTCATATGGTGCATTTTGTCTGTAATCATCTTATTACACATTTTAATGTGTTGTATCGCTGAATATTTTCACTAGTGATCACGCAGTATTTTTCTTTGTTTTAATTGGATGAATTATTGAAGATTTGATAAAGTTACCGATGCTTATTTTTACACTCTGGAAAAATACACTTTAATAGTTTACATGAGATACTCTTCATCCGCACCATACTGCCAAACCTACCAGTACAGGTTTTGCCATCGCCAGTAAATGCAGCTTTACAAGCACAAATATAAGATCCGACAGTATTCTGACAGTTGGCATTGACATCACAGACAGAGATTGAAGTGCTACACTCATCCACATCTATTGGAAAACAAAGAAACAGCAATGGGTTAAAATGAAAATGAGAGGGTAATAAATTTCATTAACTGCATGATAACTTACTTTACATATGCTTATGAACTGTTTAAATTCAGACTTTAAGAATTAATTAAGGTGTCAACGCAAGTATAAGAAAAAGCTCTTTTATGGTGGATTTCCACTGACAATGTGTGAACGGCCTGCGTAAACGTGTACGCAAGCCGTTCACACATTGTCTCTAATTTTTTAACGCACGTAAAAAAAATTACGCGTCAGTGGAAATCCACCATTACTGCAATATGTACATTAACATTGAGGTCTGGTTACCGTGCGTCCAACAAACAATGTTAAACTGTATATATAAGTTTTTTTTAAGACAAACAGTAGACAACAGAATTATATTGATATTTGACGGAATAAAGTTGAACGGCTATGCACAGTGAATACACTTTTGTTAAAAGTCGCTTACTTTAGCAAAACCTACAAACTGGGACAAAAAAAATATTTGAAAATTGACTCGTTTGCCCGATTGTACATTCCAATCGCTGGTGAGCAGTACATGCATGTTGCAATATGCAACATGTCTGTATGCATTGGCTCGCATTCGCTTGTTCAAGCAAACATTCACGGCTTCTAATCTAACAACTTCACCGTACACTTTGAAAACTGGAACAAGACTAAAATGATAACCGTATTCACTTGTTGAAGCAAAAGTTGAGAGCTTTTACAAGCCGTAACACAGTAAGTAGAAAACGACCTGTTTGGTGCACAAGTTTGGTATCTTGAAGGCGCTTACTAACTTTGCTTTATGCCGATACGAAGTTTTGAAAAATTATGCACTAAGAAAAAACACTTCTCAAATGTCCGTCGACGGTTTCAACGTGTCCGTTGTCCGTCTTAGAGAGGTGTCCGTCTTATAGGAAGTCTAGTTACAGTAAATTGACTGAAAAACGGCAGCTAGGGACCATCACCAGGTGTCCGTCTTATGAAGGTGTCCGTCTTATAGAGGTGTCCGTCTTATAGGAAGTCTAGTTACAGTAAATTGACTGAAAAACGGCAGCTAGGGACAATCACCAGGTATCCGTCTTATGGAGGTGTCCGTCTTATAGGGAGTTGACTGTATTCTCAATTTGGGTTCAAAAAATACGTTTGGATATTCTTTCTTGGACGTTATCCGCTCCATGGAAGTCGCAGGCTTTCTCATGCTACGCCCTTCGAACACTGTATAGATAATGTTAGGATTAAGCTTCACGTTAGAGTTTTTCGCGAAAGCAAAAAAACAACAACAACAACGATGACTTTTGTCGTCTGCCGTTAGCCGTTAACCGCTTATACGTCAAAGTGAGTAGTTTCTTATTTGGTGAGTAAATTGTTTTCCATTTTTGTGATGGATTTATTTAATAATAAAAGAAAAGGTAAACAGAACCATTATAATTCTGACGTTTGCCATTTGCCGTTAAAACGCGGTGCTTAGTCTCGATAATGCCACACAATTCATTATTTATCGGCATTTCTTTCGCACTAAACTGGGGTTATTGCTGTTTTATCTTTGAAAGTAATACTCCTTAACGTGCCTATGAAGTAAAAAACTTTTTTGCTTTTTTTGGTAGCTTATTATGTCTACTTTCCGAAAAGCTAAAAAAAGAATAATGTCAAAAGAGAGAAATCGGACTTGTTGCCGTCTAAAGTGCCCTCGGTAGGACAAAACAGTGGGCCCGGAGACTGGACACGAATTTCGCTCGAATGACGTAGTTAGTGGTTCCACGGATCAGTTTACAGTTAAATTTTGTTGATACACAGTGAAGTTCACTACTTCAGTTGAGATTGTTGCTGCTTTTTCGTTGATAAATCGAAATCTTGTCAGAAAAGAACGATATGTTGCCATCTGCGGACTTAGCAGAGCGGGTTTCTAGCAGAAAAGAATCGCACAACGAAATATCGTGACACTAAATGGACTGAAGTAGTTAGTTGGACCTGTCCAACCGCCGTAAGCCGAATAAGCGCTATTTCACACAAGCGCTGGTCGACGAGGACGATCGAAGTTTGGCGAAGCAGATTCAAATGAGAAATTCCCTATAAAAAATGAAAAACTACAATTGTTATTGTTTCCAAAAGCACATACATCGACGGGCTTTGATTTTGTGACTGGTCTCGCAGTGTTGCAATGGGCTTCGGAATTGACACGAGCGCTGCTTGCCGCGCCGGGGTTGCTTTCTTGTCGAAAGTGTAAATCCAGGTTACGGTACGCCTATCCCGGCGGTTGTTCGGTATTATATAACGATTTGGTGATTTTAATACAAGAAGCGATCAGTTGCTCGCTTTCATTTTGATTGTGTTCTTGTGTGGGAAAGTCAGCAGTGGACTGACATGTTTCTCCGAAGCGTGAGAGTGACATAATTAAACCACAGGCAGACAAGTCTCTGTGTTTGAGGCCGCGTGACGTAAGCGTCACGGTATGCGCTATTTGATCCCATACATTTACTGTAATTTGTAACGATTGACCTCCGCTTGAGTCAACTGATCGTTAGAAATGCTCCATAAAATACTGAATTTCGCATCTTTTCATCCTAAACTTTGATCTACTGTAAGCCAGATAAATAAAGTTCACTTACCTTTCATTTTTTGTGATCTTTTGTGTTTTTATGGGGTTTTTGGGCCGTTAATTCCTCCATGGTCGTCACCGCCCCGATTTTTCTTACTTTAGCTCGGGGCGGTGACGACCATGGAGGAATTAACGGCCCAAAAACCCCATAAAAACACAAAAGATCACACAAAAAATGAAAGGTAAGTGAACTTTATTTATCTGGCTTACAGTAGATCAAAGTTTAGGATGAAAAGATGCGAAATTCAGTATTTTATGGAGCATTTCTAACGATCAGTTGACTCAAGCGGAGGTCAATCGTTACAAATTACAGTAAATGTATGGGATCAAATAGCGCATGCAGAAAAATTTTTTGGGACCACTTTTCAATCGAGCTTGGTAACCGTCCATAATTTGTCACGGTCGTGATCTGGGCTCCACTTTACTCAAAATGGCGGCGCTTTCGACTCTGTACGTCGAGATCAAATTTACTTGCCGAGATCCGCACGAGATCCACATTTCATCGAGAAAGAAACACCGCACTGATGAAAGGCGAGGAAAAACATGTGGCCAGAGCAATCGATGTGGCTGTAGGTCTACAAAATCGAACAAGATCCAGCAACGAAAAAGTGGTCCCAAAACATGTTGACAACCAGAGCGAGAGATATTTTGGGACCACTTTGAGTGAAATTTGAGACATCGTTCTCTAACTTAGGCTCATGACGTATTAAAACTTATATTTTGGCGGGAATTTCGCGCGCCGGTCTTTCTGCTCAGCTCTCTGTCAGCGACCGACTGAGAAATTATTTCCCTTGCGATCTGATCACTCGTTCAACTGTTAGTGTATTACCCTTCTCCGTTTGAATATCTGTGTCCATTCAAGATGTGTCTGACACCACGAGGCATTCAGAATTTAAACAATACTTGCTTTGCTAATAGTGTTCTGCAAGCCGTGCTTTCAGTAGAAAGGTTTTCAAAGGGCCTTGAAAGCATTCAACATAACAGAGAGAAATGTTCTGCTAAAAGAACAGGTGAGAAGTGTATGACTATAAGCCTCCCCCACCCCCACTGTAGCATCTCCATGTTCCATGATCATTGATGTTTGAAAATTTAGAACAAACGATCTCTAAATTTGCTTTGCAAATAAGCAGGAACAATGAAATCTTAATAATTATTATGCAGGCCATAGACCCCTAGCAGAGGAGAGGAGGGTGGGGAGGGGGGGGGGCTGTGGGGGGGAAGGTTTATAATTAATTTTACGTGTAAACAAACCATTTTTTTTTTCAATTTAATGACAAACAGCAACTAAAAACTACAAGAATTACAAGTCCATGAAGGAGTTTATAGCTGGGAAGAAATCTCCTTGAGATGTCAAAAGCTCTAAAAGGAAATGAAAAAATATAAATAAAACTAGTTTGTCTTCTTTGCATTAAATCAATAATCAGTCAGGCACCATCTTGAGCACCGTGAGATGTCCATCAACTTGCATTACAGATCAGTAGAAATAATAACAGGTGTAGAATCAAAAAATATATTTTTTTTTAACAAAATAAAATTTAAGTTTGAATGATTGACTAAGTGTGTTGTCTACTTGCTAACTTCTTGATGTGGGGGTATTTATCTAATTTTTTACCATCTTTGCAACTCTTTTTGATTTAACTTGGAAATTGTAAGTGCAAAAAATTATGTAATGAGTTGCATGTCATTTTCAAGTTGACAACAAAACTGGCTTACATATATAACGTAATTAATTAATACTCCACAGGAAAGCCCTGTATTGTGTGCAGTACCAAATCCTTTATCACTGCCTACAAGACTGCTCCTGGATTAGTTCATCCTTCCTCTCTTATGGGCATGCTTCCCAGCATTAACTGCAGGTTTCAGAAAGGCCAACAGCAGTGTGCTGCTGAGTTTTTTCAAGAATTCTGCCGAGTGTTGGGTTACAGAACCAGTGGATGCCAAAACAATGGTTTCATTCCCAAAAAGGTTGATCTGTCATTTCTCAAAATATTTTTCTTCAATCTGAGAAGTGAAGTAGTATGCTTGGGTTGCAACAATGTGACTTGCAACTCTACAATGGAAACACTTCTTCCTCTTCATCTTGTCAAGGTATGTCCTGCATGATCAATGTGATTCAATTGCTACAAAGAAATCAGTAATCATTTGTTAGCACATAAAAAAATGACAAGACTTCCTTAATAAAGGGAGATTCAAGCTCATGTTACACTGAATCTTATAATAAATCATGATGGCCCTTTTCTGGTCATTAACATTAGAATAAAAATAAGCCTAGATGGGAGGCAATGGGTAGGAACAACAAAATTGCATTGTTTATGTTGAATTAATGCAAATGAGAAGAGTCAATCATGAAAACTGCCACCACAGTGTTGTTGGTACCACAAATTTAATTCAACTTCAATACATAGTCTGGTAATTCTACATGACAGTTTGCATTTCTAAATGACAATGACTTCCCATACACCTCAGTGCTAAATACAGATCTTTTTTTCAATAGGACTATAGTTTGCAGCAACTTATTGACTCAAACAGCAAACCAATACAGTTGGAGACACCATACACCTGTTACAAGTATGTCCTAGATCACACTAAAAATAAAGGCTCCTAAGCACCTTCATCAGATCAATTAATTTAACAATGAGAGTCAGGATTTTGTTACCTTAAAGAGCATATTGTTTTGAGATGTTTGTACATGTGAAAAAACACTGTTGAGTGTTTGATGTCTCCCCCTTTGGCAACTAAAATACAGAGAAATAATTACAACATTATTATTCATGCTAATTGAGTTTAGAAACCACATTCTTTGTTTAAAATTTTGAAATTTTCAATGATTTTGGGAAAAGTGAACATACAAGGTGTCACAGGAAAGATTTCCTGTAAAAAGAATCAATTTCAATTTCAATTTCACCTTCAATTCACCGGTAATTGTCTTAATGTGTTAAACAAAATTTTTATTGTTTTTTTCGGTGAGCATTTCCTTTGTCCAAATGACCTAATATACCCTGCCATACATTTAACATTTCAATAAGAAAAATGATGCTTATCACTTATCAGGCTTTAACCATAACATAATACTTTTTATGATCATATTTATCAGTCAAACAACTAACTAGTAGGCATACCAGTGCATGTGGATTTAAATTACAGAGTAACATTTACACTCCCCTTAACACCACCTTAGAACTTATTACATGTACCTCCTATTATAAATTTTCTATTTACCTGGTGGATCTCATTCTTTTTTACTTTCCCCCATTGAGCTGCAAGGACCACACTGAGGCCTGGAAACGTTTGGTCATTGGGAAATTACCTTTCACAATCTGCCTACAGCTGCTACGATTTAGTTCCAATGGTGAAAAGTTCCAGCACATTGTGAAATATGATGAGACACTTAAACTCTGTGAAATGCATATCTCAGATGATTCTAAGTCAATGGAAACCAGTAGAATATCTTACAAGCTTGTCGCTGTTGTAGTGCACATTGGTAATAAGCTTTCCTCTGGTCATTATGTGTGTTATTTGAAACGAAATGGGTTATGGTATTGTGCAGATGATGAACGCATCAAAGAGTGCACCACCTTTGAGGCTACTAACCAACAAGCCTATTTGTTATTCTATGAAAGGGACATTTCCGCTGACCCTGTGGTGGAGATGTCACAAGGGTTGAGTTCTTTCACTCCTCATACATACCTCAAACATCATCCTTTAAGTTCAGACAGCCAAGAAACAATCCACATTCAACAAGCCACTCCCCCTTCGTATTATGTCACAGAGCCATGGTGTGATGCAAGAACTCCAGCAGTGTGCAGAACAGCACAGGGCTACCCAGGCCTTCAGTATACACCAATGTGTGAGTCTGAAAAGGAGCAGGCAGAACTTATTGTCACCATGAGACACACAATCCCAAACCACCCCAGAACACAGGGCTGGGAAAGTGGGGACCTCCATCAGCTTCTGCCAGGACGAGGAAGAAGGCTCCTGGCTGTCAAACTTCCTACTCAACAAAATCTTTTTACCCATTGAGGAGAAAGCCACCTCAGTGGGAAATAAAGTGAGTACCCTAAACTCAGACATCTTTTTAAGAATGGCAACACCTTCAATGGAAGTGTTTCAAAGGTACAAGTTTCACCAACTCTATAGCAACATCCTTGACTCAGAGGTCATTCTTGCCCCATTCAACCATGGCAGACACTGGTGCCTAGTTGTTGTGAGCGTGAAAGAGAAGATGACAATTTATATTGACTCTTTGTACAATGGTGCTGGTGCAAAGATGGCATTTTCCAGAATCAACAACTTCCTAACTTGTTTAGCCACAAACACAGGGAGGAATTTGAACTTCCACGGGTGGAACTATTTTGTCATTCCTTCCTCTGAAATTGCACAGCAGCTCAACAGTGATGACTGTGGAGTGTTTGTTGCCAAGTGGGCACAGCATGTTTCTCTAGGACTGTCCCTTGATTTCACTCAAGATCAAATGGTTACTTTTCGCTACTCCCTCATTCTCGACATAGTGAGAAATTCATTGTCACTGGACATTAAACCTCCCATGCAAAACAAGAATGTTAAAACTGCAAAAGGCACAGCTACGAAAGCTAAAAAGTGCAAAGGGAAACCACCATCAGACAAAGCCCCAACAGCCAATCTAACAGATGTACATGAAGATCAATTCAGTGCAACACGACCAGGAGTAGCATCACAAGCCAAAACATCAAATTCAGTGAATCAAGCCACAGAAAAAAAGCAAGCAAAAACCTCAAGCATCCACACCACAAATGCCAAGCAAACATCTGTAACTCTTAACACGTCAAACAGCCAAGTGATGACTGGCCAACAAAGCTCTGGGTCAGGGAATACCCCATCTGTCAACTTGTCAAATAGCCAAGCAACAACCGGTGATCAATCATCTGGGTCAGGGAAAACCCCACCTGTGAAGCAATCAAACTGCCAAGCAACAACTGAAAAAAACACATCTGTGAAACAATCAAACAGCCAAGCAACAAGAACTGAAAAAACCCGTCTGCGAAACAATCAAACAGCCAAGCAACAACTGAAAAAAACCCATCTGCGAAACAATCAAACAGCCAAGCAACAACTGAAAAAAATCCATCTGCGAAACAATCAAACAGCCAAGCAACAAGAACTGAAAAAAACCCGTCTGCGAAACAATCAAACAGCCAAGCAACAACTGAAAAAAACCCATCTGCGAAACAATCAAACAGCCAAGCAACAACTGAAAAAAACCCATCTGCGAAACAATCAAACAGCCAAGCAACAACTGAAAAAAACACATCTGTGAAACAATTAAACAGCCAAGCAACAACTGAAAAAAACCCATCTGCGAAACAATCAAACAGCCAAGCAACAACTGAAAAAAACCCATCTGCGCAACAATCAAACAGCCAAGCAACAACTGGAAAAACCCATCTGTGAAACAATCAAACAGCCAAGCAACAACTGGCCAACAATCATCTGGGTCAAGGAAAGCTCCACCTCTCAACCAACCAAACAACCAAGCAATGACTGGCCATCAAACTTCTGGGTCAGCTTTAACTGCCAACCAGCCAAACATGCCCAGTTCAAGTGGAAATCCATCCAGTACTTCTGTGGATCAAGATCATTGTTACTCTAATGCTGTGCCGCCAAAAAAAAGGAGACTTGATTCTGCAGAATTACCAACTAATGTAGCTGCCATTTTGCCACCAGACTACCAATACAAATGCATTGAATTTGAAGACCTGCCAGGAATGGTGCAAGATAGCTTCAAAGTACAATTCTGTATAAAGGATATAACATGCAAGGAAGAAGTAGACAACTGGTTGTCCAAACTTGCCATATCATCTAACATTAAATATAACACAGAAAGTGGTGGCCGAGCACGAAGTGGAAAGAGAGTTTCATTTGCAAGATGGTACATATGCCAGTGCAAAAGAAAGAAACTAACAAAGAAACAGGAAGCTGCCAAAGCTGAAGCACAAAAGAAAAAACAGTTCCAAAAGCAGCCTCACCCAATGAACACAGAGACTAACCAACTTGATCTCCTGTCAAAAAATAGGGACAAAAAGACAGACTGTGGAAGCAAGTTGTCCATTAAAATTTTCACCAAACGGACAAGAGATGAAATGTGTGAAGTTGAATTGTGGTGGAATCACAACCACAGCATTAACAGCTTCCACCTACAAAGTTTCTGCCCAATACTGCCTTCCACTAAAGCTGCATTTGAAGGCTATTTTGATAACGGTATGTCTGCCTCTGAAGCATTCCACCACCATGAGACAAAACTCATGCAAGACTCAATTTCCATCATGCTCTTGGCAGATCGAAAGTACTGCCCATCACTGACTGATGTGAACTACATGTATGGAAAATGGCAACTAGACAGAAAGGGGGCCCCAAATGGTCAGAGCATGTTTAACACTCTTGCAAAAACTATAGAAGATTACAATAATAAGAATGCTACCAAAGGAGGAAAATGTTTTCTGCAGACCTTCGAACAATCTGAAAACTCTGAACAGCCTTTGATTGTTGCCATATGCACACCCCTCATGAGCAGAGTGCACCAACTTAGACAAGCAGGAGAAATGGCCTTCCTTGATGCTTCAGGAAGCCTTGACAGATTCAACAACCCTGTCTATTTCATGTGTACCCATCACCCTGCTGGTGCACTTCCTCTGGGTGTGTGGATCACATCTGGGCAATCACAATATGTCACTAATCAGTGTTTAGAAAAGCTACAAAATGTTTTGCCACCCCATGCCTTTGGTGGTAGAGGGCCAAAAACAGGTCCACAGATATTTATGACCGACGATGACTCAGGACAAAGAGGAGCTCTGTCAGACACTTGGAAAGACTCTCTACTACTACTTTGTACTTTTCACTTCCTACAAGCTGTCTGGCGTTGGCTTTTTAACTCCAACAACAATATTAGCAAAGAAGATCGCCAACATCTAATGGGACATTTTCAGAAGCTTGTTTTCGCAGCCTCACAGAAAGAATTTAAATCAGCAGCAGAAGCTGCATTAACTGACAAGCTTACTTTAAAGTATTCCAATTATCAGGAATACCTGAAAAAATCGTTAAAGAGGCAGGAAGAATGGGCTCTCTGTCATAGACAGAAACTAATAACCAGAGGAAATAACACTGACAACTATACTGAATCAATGATAAACATCTTTAAGAGTGTGATTTTGCACAGAATGAGAGCATACAACCTGATTGAACTATTTAAATTTATCACAGAAGACCTTGAAATGTACTTTCAAAGAAAATTACTCGCCCTTGCCTTCGGCAAAACTCAAAATCTTCATCTGGCTCCAAGGTTTTTTGGTGCTACAGGCTCAACAGTCCAACTCAGTGCTATCAAACAAAGCAGTCATGACTCTTTGAAATTTATTGTACCAAGTAGAACCAATTCAGAGCTCAACTATGAAGTGGACTGTAGAACTGGAATGTGTTCTTGTCCGTTGGGAAGCAATGGCAACCCCTGTGCACATCAAGCTGCAGTGGCGCTAAAATATGGTATCGCTGGAATTAACTTCATCCCTCAGAGACCAGAGGAAAGGTTCAGTCTTGCAAAACTTGCTATTGGAGATCACAAAGAGCTACAGTTACAAAAATTTGTTCATCTCCATCAAAATCAACATGCTGTTTCTGACATGAACAGTAACGACTATGTTATCCCCATGGATGTAGATTCTGCTATCCCTCCAACCAAAGATGACATTTCCAGCAGCCAATCATCTGACAAAGAGTCTGGGGTAGAAGCTGATATTAAAATAGACGACATACTGAGACTTCACAGACAGGTGCAAGATGACATTGAACTGAAGCTCAAAACAACTGATAAGAATTTTCGGGCTTGCTATATGAAATACTTAGAAGTTTACAGAAAGATAATATCAAAGGCAAGAGGTCATGCCCCTGTTGCTGCACTTGCAACAGCATTTGTAAACTTTGGTAAAGATCAACATGGACTTAAACTGCCCATTCTTCACAACAGTAGGGCCAGAATCAGGGTACAGCCAACTTCAATATCAAGACGAAAGTCCAAGATAAAAACATCAGTGCCACAACCAAGTGGTCGAAAGGTATCTTTGAAAGGAGTAAAGGAAAAGGCAACTAATGGAAAACATCAGCTGACCTTAAGGAAGACTGCATCAAACAGAAAACGCCAGCGTAATCTGGCCAGAAATGTGAAGTTGAACCTTCCAAATGCTAGACACACTCGTTAGTGGCTGTCAAATTAATGAACCTGAATGTGTCAAATTCATGTTTGTACATTTACACTTACAGAATGGCTTTTTAGGAACATGTAAACAACTTAAGCTCTTGTAACATTCCAGTCATCAGTCTGCTAGTCAGTAAGTTAGTTGTTGCGGTATTGCAAGGTAACAGTCCCTGTAAAGGAAGAAAGAAAAACAATTTAAGCTCCTCCCTAATAAAGCAGAATTTCTTTTTAAACTAATTGGAAATCCAAATTCATCCCATGCCTGAAGAAAAACCATTCATTATCTCCACAGATTCTGCAGTTTCTGGTGAAAACTATATAATCTCTTCAGACAAATTTTTTTGCTGTTCAAGGATTTATTACTTCAACAGTTAGAACATCCAGCTACATGTAAGTTGCCCAACAAGATGTTTTAAAAGGATGTCTTATTTCACTTCATTTTTTGGTTATATATGTACAGTGTATGAGCTTATATTTATATATTTATACCATGCCATAGAAAATTATTACAGCCAATCAGAATACAGGAAAGCCGTTGTTTATTCATTGAAATAAATGTCACATTTTTAAACCAATAGCATTTCTTTTTAAAAATTCCTTACCTTAGCCGTAATTTAATCGCTTACTTCAAAGTGGTCCCAAAATATCTCTCGCTCTGGTTGTCAACATGTTTTGGGACCACTTTTTCGTTGCTGGATCTTGTTCGATTTTGTAGACCTACAGCCACATCGATTGCTCTGGCCACATGTTTTTCCTCGCCTTTCATCAGTGCGGTGTTTCTTTCTCGATGAAATGTGGATCTCGTGCGGATCTCGGCAAGTAAATTTGATCTCGACGTACAGAGTCGAAAGCGCCGCCATTTTGAGTAAAGTGGAGCCGAGATCACGACCGTGACAAATTATCGACGGTTACCAAGCTCGATTGAAAAGTGGTCCCAAAAAATTTTTCTGCATAGCGCATACCGTGACGCTTACGTCACGCGGCCTCAAACACAGAGTCTTGTCTGCCTGTGATTAAACTTGACAACACGGCAAGATAACACTTCTTCAAACTCAAGATTAGCACTTTTTGACTTGAACGAAACCAATAATTTCCTCTTCAAGAATAAACAGAACTGCAGTTGTTGCCCTTTATGATTCGTTAGCTCTACGGTATATTTTCAACCGTCTTTATCCGGATACGATAAATCCTGATTACAGTGCGTGTTTATCGGCAAATAATTCCGGCGAACGCAGCCGTAAAATTTGTCCAAGATTTTGCAAGATCTCAGTGTATTGTTTAAAAGTGCATTCGCCATAGAATACTGCCGGAAATGCAGACGTGAATGACAACATTCGAAGCGCGCTACTTGAAAACAAACAAGCATTTCTAACTCACTCAAGTCGAATTTACATTCCATATTTTTGCTTCTTTCACAGATGCATTAGTTTGCGTCTGGCGATCGATCGTTTCAAGTGTTTGGGAAAGGAAACGACTGCTACCTTACGAATGATAAAACGAACTACTAACCATAGAAATTACATTTTGAGGAACGAAGTCTCATAATAAAAGAATACCACGTATATACTGTACCCAGCTGTGTAACATATAGGCTTTCAATAAAGTCCTTCGTCTTGTTTATTATGGCGCGCCGGGAAACTCCTGGCGCGAGTGCTAAATCTTTCTTTCGGCTAGTCAGGGCAGAACCATATCCTTTACAGAGGTCTCTTTTAATAAATGTCCTCTTCGCTTCATGACTTTATCGTTTCATTTGTGGCAAGGAAGAGCTTGTGCTGAGAACAGCGATCCTTGAACTGCCGACGGAACAGAATTGGTTTCTTCTTGCGTTTTCATCAGAACGAATAGCTTTACGATACACATGGAAATTTCGCTTCCATTTACTCTGCGAAGCTTCACCAAAGGAAATAAGTGTATTTTTTGCAGTTTCGTTTGCGCAATTGCCTTAGTTTGACTCAAAAGCCGAAATATAGCTTTCGCCAGCCCTCTTTGCTCTCTTTACGCCATAATCCTGGTGTCTTTAGAACCACTAGGTACGTCATTTCCGGTGAAACCGGAGCGTTTGGCCGCGCGCGAAAAGGACCCACTTCAAATTGCGAAATCCAAACTTCGAGGCTCAAAAAATACTAGAAAAAAGCGCTTTTGATCTCTTAAACACGCTTATTCGTGCTAACTAAGACATAAAAAAGCAAATTGATCAAAATTATTTTTTACTTCATAGGCACTTTAAGGTAACTCCACCGAAATAGATCTGACAATATATAGATTTTAACTCAAACTTTGCCTACTGGTTGTTCATCCTAAGAGAACTTAAGTTTTGACATAAAAAAAACGGGGCCCCCGTATTCGTTTAGGAGCAGGAATACCTTGAATATACCACATGATTCCTTACAATATCAGCAATTTTATCATCTCGAGTACTGGCTAAGTTCACTTTTTCATTTTTCATTTTTCTACAATAGAAATTTGTTCATATTCATTTTATAGAAAGAAGGTGATTGCTAGACTCAGAAGAGAAGAAACAATGATAAGTCCTGGTACTCGTTTACGAGAAAATGACGATTTATCTCTTTTCCGAGCCAAGCCGTATAAAAAGCCGTCATCTTCTTAATGTGCGCGCGCTTACCACGCCTAAAATTATGAGCAGTACGGGATGCGCAATGTTATACAGATGAATTACCTTAAATGCATTTATTGAAATGATTTTTCTGTCATACCCTCTTCTAAGAGCTTTACCCATTGTCTTAGCCGTTTACGTCTCTTAGCCAAGACGGGTTTGGATTCTTCCAACACAACGAACAGTAACAGAAAGCCCACAAGAGCAATCTTCATAGAATTCGCCATTTCTGTTGAAAAAAAAAGGCAACCATAAATGTCGCTTAATCGAGCCAGTAAAACACCATTTTCTATCGGGCGACGAAAATACTTTTGTTTCATATATAAAGGCAAACAGCTAAGTCTTAAACTATCGAGAAGTCGAAAGAATGACACGTGGAATATCTTGCCAGGCATGTTTGTTAACGATAACATAAAGACCTCTTTAAGAGTGGCTCTTTAAA